>NW_027185754.1:24399267-24403345 GCF_028583685.1 Petaurus breviceps papuanus | reverse complement strand
ACTAGGTTGTGGTTGTTCAGTCCTGTCTGACTTATCACAGCCCCATTCTGAGGTTTCCTTGGTAAAGATAAAGGAGTGGTTTGCCATTTTTTTCTCCAACTGGTTTTACAGATGAGGAACCTGAGACAAGGGTCACACAGCTGGGGAGTGTCTCAGGCTAGATTTGGACTCAGGAAGATGTCTTCCTGAATCCAGGTTCAGCACTCTTATCTAGCCTGTGAGATACCAGGACTTCAGCTCAAGCTCTGACTTTGCCTCAGCCTTGTAGTGTGAACCATGGGTTTCACTGCACCTGTTCTTTAAAATGGAGTCAGTAGTGTGATGAGGGCCCATACCAGAGCGGGGCCAGTGTCAGAGGAGATTGCAGCATCAAGAACACTGGGTCTGAAGTCAAAGGGCCTGGGTCTGAATTCTACCTTCAGTGAGTTGCTCAAGCTTCTTAGGCCTTGGTTTCCTCCTCTGTAAAAAAAAAAAAAAAAAAGAGGTGGCTGTAATCGATGTTTTCTAAAGACTCTTAGTTCTAAATCCTCTGAACCAGGATACCTGGTCCTACTGAGAGTGGGAAAGTCAACTTTACATCTGTGAGCCTCAGTTTCCCCACATTTAAAATGTGTACAATAATTCTTGTACTCCTGACCCCACAGTGTTGCTGTGAAGATAAAAAGAGAGCATAAGCTCTCTGTATACTTTAGGGCGGCTGTACAAGGTGCCTCCAAAGTTTCATGCTAGTAAAAGCTTAAAACTGCACTAAGAATTTTGGGACATGTTACGTAAATGTGAGCTGTTGCTTTGATTGAGCAGTGAGCTACTAATAATACATAGAACCTGGGGAGACAAAGTGAATGAGTGGTGGCGGTGATCCAGAATGGACATTTTAATGTCAATTTGAGGGTACTTTCACCCCTGGCTATGAAGTTGTCTACCTTTCCTCAGCTCCCTTGTTGGCCAGCTTTCTATTATCTGGCATGTCATGGACATCATGACCACTGGATCTGAAATCAAGGACCTTGTGATCCTGGGCAAGTTGCTCTCTTTCGACCTCCATTTCTTCATCTTCAAACAATGTGGGTGGGGCTAAGTGATTCTTAAGGTCTCTTCCAGCTATAAATTCTACAATTCCCTATGATCCCTCCTCCTCCTCCCCCAGGTGAACTCAATCATGACCCTGTTCCTGGGAATTAAGATGACTGTTCTCTTCCCTGAGAAGCATAGACATCTAATCTTAGCCCTTGCCAAATTCAGGAATCCCCTCTAATAACAAAAACACTCTCAAGTTCAACAACAACAACAACAACATTTTTCTCACAATTATCCTGTGAGGTAAGTTGCCATTTTATAAATAAAGAAACTGAGACCCAGAGATGTAGCATGGAATTAGTGAGACCACTGGGCTTGGATTGACAAGAGATCTGGGTTAAAATTTCAGCCCTGCCACTTCCTTGCTTCTTGACCATGGATAAATCATCCTTTCTCAACCTCAACTTCTTCTTCTATAAAAGGGGGAGAGCGGTTATAGGGCGGCTAGGTGTCTCAGTGAATAGAGCACCAGCCCTGGAGTCAGGAGGACCTGAGTTCAAATCCTCAGACACTAAACACAAAAACTAGCTGTGTAACTTTGGGCAAGTCACTTAACCCCAACTGCCCTCCCCTCCCTCCTCCAAAAAGCAAAATATAAAAATAAAAAAAAATAAAAGGGGCAGGGTAATAAAATCCATAGTTCTTACTTTATAGTCAGCTAATGTATGGAAAGCACACTGCCCTGTTTATGTCAACTAGTATTAAAATGGCTCATTATAGTCTGCTTTGATGGATTTGCTTCTAGTAATGCAGGTAGCTACCCATCCACACTTCATAGGATCATGGAGATAGAGCTAGAAGGGGCCTTAGAGGTCATCAAGCCTAATCCCTGGATTTTCACATGACATGAGAACCAGAGAAGTTAAATGATTTGTCCCAGTCATAAGTGGCAGAAATAGGATTTGAACTCAGGTCCTTCCAGTTCAGGGTTCTTTCTATTGGACCACATTGGCTTCTATCCACTACTACCCTTGTTCACGTCCTCCCATAAGTAAGGATCCATCCAACAGATTTGGGCTGGGTGGGTGGGTTCTTCCTTTAGATCTCTTAGCATTGCGTGAATGACATCCCATGCTCTTGCTACATTACCTGACTGACTCGTTTTCATGTTATAAATCTTTTTGATGATGTTGTTATAACCATTTCTGCACACTTCTTTGTTAATAATTTGTGGCAGTCTACTCATGACCACCTCATGCCTCTCCATTACCCTGTGGATGACCTCTAACTTTAATATAATAATATATACTCTAATTATAAGTCATGGCATTATTATCATATTATGATTCCTCCACAACATCCCATTCTGATCCTTTGTGATGGAGTGGAGGTGATGCTAAATTATTGAAGACTATGCCAATGGGCCCTAAGTTCTAACAGGTTCCACTATACTGAAAAGATATAATATAGACCTGGAGCCAGACTGAACCTGACATTTCATGGCAAACCATGAAACAAAGAAAATTTTTAAATGTCTCTGTGTGGCCCCTTTCTGCTTCCTTGATAATAGTGGTAGAAGGTCAGAAAATGGAGCAAAGGGTATTAATAATCATGAAGGTTTTTTATGCTATGTGAGCTCCTTGTCCAATGTTCTACAAATTGACATATTGATGGAAGAACTGAGCCACATCAATATGGAAATTCTCATGGTTAATGAAGCCAGAAGACAGAAGGAAGTTACAGCCAAATGTAACATGTTTTCCTTGGAGACACAAAAAGGGCCGGCAAAGGTGGTTTCATCGGGTACCCAAACGAAGCAAGAAACATCATTTCCTAGGACACTTGACCATCTCATCTCGCAGGGCTTACAACATATAGAAGCAAGTTCTAAGAAGGAAATAACTGCAGTTCATGTGCCAGCATCAACTGTAGGGGATGAAGAGATAAAGAAATTTTTGGAAAAACTTAGCAAGATCCTCTAAATCAACAAGCATATACTTTGTTGTTATCACTGAGTAATTCCTATTGTGCCTGACTCTCCCTTGACCCCATTTGGGGTTTCTTGGCAAAGATACTGGAGTGGTTTGTCATTTCTTTCTCCAGATAATTTTGCAGATGAGGAACTGAGGCAAACAGACTTGCCCAGGGTCACACAGCTGGAAGTGTCTGAAGTCAAATTTGAACTCAGTTCCTCTTGACTATCTACTGAGCTACTTAGATGCCCTATATATTTTGTTACATGATGACTTCAGTGTTGTTTGCTGGTGCTTTATCCAGGTCATCCCCTTTAGCTGTAGGTGTCCCACAGGACTCTGTCCTGGGCCCTTTTCTCTTATCCCTTTATGCTATTTCACTTGGTGATCTCATAGCTCAAAGGATTTAATTGTTAGTTTTTTGTTGGTGATTCTCAAATCTATTTATCTTGCCCTAACCTCTCTGTTGACCTTCAGTATTGCATTTCCAGTTGCTTGCCAGACATCTCAAACCGGATGTCCAACAGACCTGTTAAACTCAACATGTCCTAAAGGAAATTTATCTTGTCCCCTAAACCTTCTTCCCTTCCATACTTCCCTATTACCATCAAGGACAATAACATCCTCTGAGTCCCTCAGACTTGTAAATTAGGTGTTATCCTCAAGCCCTCAAATCTCTCACCCCCATATTCAATCTATTGCCAAAACCCATTGACTTCACCTTTGTTGCATCTCTCGAATATGCTTCCTTCTCTCTTCAGAGATGGTCACCACTGTGGTGCAAACCCTCATCATTTCAAACTGAGATGGTGTGCTAGTGAGTCTGACTGCCACAAGTCTTTCCCCACTCTAATCCATCCTCAATTCAGCTGCCAAATTTTATTTCCTAAATAAATTTTTTATTTATTTTCCTAAAGTGTAGTTCTGATGACATTAATCCCCTCCCCTAATCAATAAACTCCAATGGCTCCTTATCACCTCCAGGATCAAATACAAAGTCATCTGCTTAGCATTCAAAGCCCTTCCTAACCAACTCTCCTTCACACACACACACACACACACACACACACACACACACACACACACAC
>NW_027185754.1:24362351-24399257 GCF_028583685.1 Petaurus breviceps papuanus | reverse complement strand
CACACACACACACACACACACACACACACACACACACACACACACACACACACACATATATATATATATCTTTCTTTTATGTATCTTTACATCTTTCTCCCTGTCATGTCTGCTTTGACCCAGTGACACTGGCTTACTTAATGTTCCATGAACAAGTCAATCCATCTCAGTTCCAGGCATTTTCTCTGGCTGTCCCCCCTGCCTGGAATGCTCTCCCTCTTCATTTCTACCTGCTGATTTCCCTAAATTTTTTTAAGTCTCAACTAAAATCCTACCTTCTACAGGAAGCCTTCCCCAAGCCCTCTTAATTTCAGCGCCTTCCTTTCAGAAAAACCTGGGAAGAATGATATGAATGGACACAAAGTGAAATAAGCCAAACTAGGAGAACAGTGTACATAGTAACAACAATGTTGCAATGATAATCAACTGTGAAAGACTTAGCTACTCTGATTAATACCATCCCAAAGTACTCATGATGAAAAATGCTATCTACCTCCAGAGAGAGGTGATGAACTCTGAAACATATTCTTTTCACTTTCTTTATTTTTTCTTGCTTTTGTGTGGCAACATGGCTAATACAGACATATGTTTTTGCTTGACTTCACATGTATAATGAATATCACATTGCTTACCTTCTCAATGGGTGGGAGAGTGGCTGGAGGAAGGAAGAGAATTTGAAATTCAAAATTCGAAAAAGAAAGTTAAAAATAAATATACAAATAAATAAATTGGAAAAAAGAGTGCCTTCCCATTTTTATTTATTTTCTAATTTGTCTTACAAATATGTTTGCACGTACTTGTTTGGTTGTTGTCTCCTCCATTAGATTGTGTGTTCCTTGAGGGCAGGGACCATCTTTTGCCTCTTTTTGTATCTCCAGTATTCCTGGCACATAGCAGGCACTTAATAAAATGTTGATTGACTGAGTTTGAACATGGGCATAGGAAGAAAAATATGTTGGAAAATATGACAATCTTTTTCTTTTTTTACAAGGGAGATCTCTATTGGAGGTGACATGAAATTAAAATGTATTAGTGACATAAAAAACAAAAAGCATCAATAAAACACAAATGTGAATCAATAAATATTTTAAAAGAAACTATGGCTTAAGTGTGAGAAGCAAGAGGCTAAAGGCTTATAGATGACATTAAAGCTCCACATTTGTATATAATGAATATCTTCTGACAGAAGAGAGCCAGAAGATGCTAGACATGGTAAATATTGAATAACACCACACACACACACACACACACACACACACACACACAGAAATTAACTTTATTTTAACAGACAGAAGAAAACTAGTTACTGAACTAGTAGTTCTATCACAAAGAGCTGTCCCTATGCAGGCAGACCATTGACTAGTTAGAGCAAAGGTCAAAATCAATATTCAATTAGAAGAAAGGATAACAGTGAAAAAGAGACACTTTGAACATTTGCAACAGTTTCCTCTTGACCCATACAAACAAGCCACTGACATTTAAAAAAATGGGGAGTGGAAAAGGGTAAAGATAGTAATAGTAACCATGATCACTTCTTGCAAAAATGTAATGGATTTGAAAGTTGCCACAACAAAGAGGCCAAAAGAGCTGAGAAACCACCTTAGCCAGCAACCATCTCCTTAGCAACTGGAGAGACATGGCAGTCAAAGACAACACTGGTTTAGATTTCTGGCTTAATCCAAATCAACCTTAATCTGGGTAAAATCCCACAGAGAAACATGGCAGGAGATGATAAGCAACATCATCTTATAAAAAGAGAGAAAAGCAATGGAAATATAAGAGTCTACAAAAAACATGACATAGAGAAACAGAGCCAAAATGGTAGAGAAGTAGGAAAAAATCCAGCTAAACTCTCCCCCACAACTCCTCTGCAAAGATCAGGAAGACACCCCAGATTATGTTCTGAGGAAGAATCTGAGAAAAAAATTCCTTTTTCCAGCTTAGGTTGGCATATGGAAAGAGACAGATATAGACACTAGGGACAGGGTCTAGCCAGGAGACCACTGCATCTATCCATCTAGGATAGCGATTGAATGACTGGTATAACCTTTCACCGGGGCAAAAAGAAGTCCCAAACCCAAACAGAGAGGCTTGACTTTGTGCATGCTGTGGTAACGGATGACAATTGGTAACCATCATTCACTAGCCAGTTTTGGATCACAGAGTCTGAGGAGGGGACCTGTGGAGTGGCCTTCCAAGTTGTGAGGCCAAGGCTATGTACTAAGAACAAGTCTGGAAATGAGCAGCAACTGTGTGACTCTGACCCTAGAAGCAAAGCAGAGCAGAGATTTTTGATTCTAGCCTTCAGTCCAATCTAAAGCCAGCAAAAGAATTAGGAATCCCAGACCAAATGGGAGTCCTACAGTTCTATTGCTCTGAATATGTAGAACTTTCCAGATGGCTGATGGTGACTGACTGGCCCCAGCAACAGTCTACTGGAACTCTAACCATGAGCAAGCCTATAGGAATGTTGCTCAGATTCAAACTCAGGTCAGGAACTTTCAGGGCTCAGACCAGAAGGTCAATGATTGAACTTTATCTTGGTCAGACTGCAATCAGAGCACTCAACTATTGCAGGTTCCCAATCTGAGCTATCCCTGAGATCTTTTTTTAAAATTTTTATAAATGAAAGTCATAATAATAAAAAAAAGAACACATATCATATTCAAAAAATCATGAAAAAAACCTGCCTAAATCTAATAGAACATCATGGGGAAATGAAAATATAAAAAATGTTAATCATTTCTTGTAAGAAGCCTTAAAAATGAAAATTCTTGGGAACATTACAGTCAAAATCAAGAGCTTCAAAGTCAAAGAAAAAAAATACTGCAAGCAGCCAGAAAGAATTCAAGTGTCAAGAAGCCACAGTCAGGATCACACAAAATTTAATTGCTACCACCATGAAGGAGTGGAGAGCTTACAATTCAATATTCCAGAAGGCAACCAAGAATAACTTACTCAGAAAAACTGGGGGGAAATGGATCTTTAATGAAATAGAGTACTTCCAAGAATTCCTAATGAAAAGGCAAAAATGAGAAAGAAAGAAGTTAAGGCGCTGAATTAAATTTTAGAAAAATTGTATGTGATAAATCTTTATTAATCACTGAATAGGAATAGAAAGGAATATACATACCTCCCAGATGTGTATGGAACCTTTATAGAAATTGATCATGCATTAGGGTATAAAACTTCACAACAAATGCAAAATATCAGAAACATTAAGCCCATCATTTAGTAACCACTAATAATAAAATTACATTGAGTAAAGGGACTTTGAAGAGAGGATTAAAATTAGAGATATATAAATTAATCCTAAATAATTGATAAGTCAAAGAATAAATCATTGAAACAATAGATAATTTCACCAAAGAAAATGACAATGAGATATTGTCCTAAAACTTTCAGGAGTCAGCCAAAGCAATCCTTATCGAAATTTTTTTATATCTCAAAACACTTTTATTAACAAAAGAGAGAAAAAACAGATTAGTGAATTGGATGCACAATTTAAAAAAAATCTAGAAAAGCATCAAATCAACTCTCCCAAGTAAACACCAAAATAGAAATTCTGAAATTCAAATGAAAAGCTAACAAAATTGAAAGCAAAAGCAAAACATTGCATTAGTAAATAGAACTAGAAAATGAATCTTCAAAAAAAGGTAAACATTAGATTGTCTAGTTTAAAAATAGAGAAGAAAAACAACTGCTACTTTAAAAAATGAACAAGAAAGATCTGCAACAAATGAAGAAGAAATAAAGGAAATAAATAAGAAATAAAATATTTTTCTCGGTCACATGCCAAAAAACACATAGCATAAATGAAATGAACAAATATTTATAAGAATACAAATATCCACATTAACAGAATTAAGTTATAAAGAATTTAAATGCTTCAATCTTAGAAAAAATAAATTGAACTCCTAATGGATGAAAACCTAGGACCAGATGAATTTACAAATGAATTATATGTAACTTTTAAAGAAAAATTAATTCCAATATTATATAAACTATTTGCAAAAATAAGAAAGGAAGGGGCCCTACCAAATTCCTTCAGTATCTAAACTAAGAAGAGATAAAATAGAGAAAGAAAACAGAGACCCTAATGAATATCAATGTAAAAAGTTTAAATAAAATATAAACAAACAGACTACATCAACATATCAAAAAGATTGTGTGTTATGACCATGTTAGCATTATACCAGGCATGCCGAGCTGGTTCAAGTCTAGGAAAACTGTAGGCATAATAGATCAAATTAATAACAAATAATAAAAATAATTATACTCTATTGGTAACATTATACCAATAAAGTGATTATTTCAATAGATTCAAGAAAAGTTTTTGACAAATCAAACACTAATTTATTTTAAAAATGTGAAAAAGCATAGGAATAAATGGACCATTACTTAATATGGCATGTAGTATCTATCTAAAAACAAAATCCAACATTGTATGTACTGGAGATAAACTGTCAACTTTCCAATAAGACCAGGGGGTAAATCAGGATGTCCATTATCCCCATTATTATTTGATACAGTGCTGGAACTGCTAGTTATAGCAATAAGACAAGAAAAATAAATTGAGAGAATAAGTATAGGAAAACAAAGAAACAAAATTATCACTTTTAATAGATGATATTATGGTCTACTTGGAGAACTCTAGAGAGTCAACTAAAAATTAATTGAAACAATTAATAACTTCAGCAAAGTAGCAGGATATGAAATAAACCTACACAGATAATAAATGGACAGCCTAAGTACTGCACTGTTACCCAGGAAATGTAAAGAGGCCTAGAGGAAGGCCTCTAGTACATCAAATACATCCTCTGCGGAAGATCTGTGGGAAAATATATAAGAATTCCACAAGTTGATAAGATTGAAAAATCCATTGTGATCTGCACTGGTAGAGGAAATACCTGCTTCACATGGAGCAGATCCCATCCAAATACTGAAGGACAATGATGAAGATGATGACTTGCTAAGATCTCACTGCTAGTGAATGGCAGAGCTGAGATTTGAGCCAGTCAGGTCTTCCACTATGACCTGAAGCCTTGCTAATATTCCTAGAAAATGCTTACTCAGCCTCTACTCAAATACTTTCAGGGATAGGGAACTCACTCCCATTCTACTATAGTGTCTGCTATAGATGTCTCTCCATCACTGGTGGGTACCTGTCTCTATAAATGGCTTTGGGGCCTTGGCCCCTGCATTATACTCTGGAGATCACTAGTTCCAGCCCCACTTAGGTATCTGCAGAGAAGCAGTTGACCCATGATTCCCCTACAGCACCTGCCCCCACCTAGTCATCCTCTTTTGCCAACAAAGCCCTGGGCCCAGTTGTTGAGAATTTCTTAGCAGGGCTGCAATTAGCTGGTCAAACACAAGTGCAACTTTTCTTCCCTTTCCCGGCCCTCCAGGAGTAAATGGGCTCTGAACTCCTAGCAAGCTCATCTCTTGCCTCTGACAATGATGGCAGCAAAAGCAAGGGCTGGAGAAGCTGATTACCTTCTCTTCCTACCCCCACCCCACTTTCTTCCCCTGCATTGCTCTTAAAACCCACTTGATCATCTTTCTGTCATTCCAGAATCAAAAGATTTGTTTATTGGAGATAGATTTCCTGAATGAGGCCAGAAATGCTCATTTTCCTTAGATGGGCTGATTAAAATCAATTAGACCTTGTCAACTCAGTCCCTGCCTAGGCTGCGTGGGCCCCAGGCTAGGGTACCAAGCCCAAGACATATGTTTGGGAGGCTGCAAGCTATCCAGCACTTAAGATTGGGGTATGATGTGTAGTGCCCTGTATAAAGGGCAAATCCCGTCCCAGCTGAAAGCCCTCCCAAATGCCAAGTCCTGCTTAAAGGTGGTTCCTGGTCATTCTGTGTACTTGGGGGAGGAGGGCCTATTAGGTCACCAGCTGGGATAGTGTAGTACCCAGACTTTACCTGGAGATGACAGACTGGTAAGTAGTCAGTTGAAGAGGCCTTTTTACTGATCATACCTATGACTGGACCCCATGGACTGGGGCATGGAAGCATGAGGAAGGTCAAAGCCCCAGCCTAGATCAGTAGTTCTCAACCTTTTTGGTCCTAAGGGCCCTTCTGACAGTCTGGTGAAGCCTACAGACCCATTCTCAGAATGATGATTTTAAATGCATAAAATAAAATAATTAGGATTACAAAAGGAAACCAATTATTTTTTTCAATAGTTACCAAAATATTTTAAAAATAAATTCCCAGACCTCAGGTTAAGAACCCCAGGAAAGGCTGTAAGGACCAGGAGCATGAGATGGAAGCACTCCACAAGCTTACAAACATTGCTAATCATCATTTGGACACTAATCAGTGCTCTGGGAGAAAGCAGCCCACAGTCCTGGATCCCACCAGGGCTCACCTACTCTCATCACCTCCAGCACTAATAAAGGACCAGTTATTTTTTTTTCCTTGGTAAAAATTTAGCCGAAAATGTACGCATCATTAAATATGGAAATCTAGAATTTTATTACCAATTTGCTAGATCCAAACTGACACCAATTAAGCAAAAAAGATATCATTTATAAAAAGGCAGAGTTCAACTCATATTAAATATGAAATGTAATTTTCGGCTGCTTTTGATTTATTGCTGGTGGTATATTGTTCAAAGAAGCATGTTATATTTCAATAGAGAAATATTGTTTATTCATTAATATTTTAAAACTTGCTTATTGCTGTGTGGGGCTCTCACGGAATGAAACTTATGATTTAAACCATGAATTAATAAACACATTTGAAAGTGTTAGATGAGATCACAACCTCTCATTTTTCATTTTCCTGGGAGCATATTAAAGTTTGATAATTCGGCACCGACAATTTTTTCTTGTAAAGAAAGATGCAGATTCCGAATTAGTTGGTTAATTTCAGGTAACCAGGGTTGCAAAGCAATAACCTGTGAGTCTGTGTCAAGATAGGAGAGATTCCCTGCACCAACCCAGGGAAGATGCTTTGGGTTCATTTTTATATTCTTCATAAATCTTCAATTTCGGGTCCCCAGCTGGCTGTCACCAATGTCGTTTTGAAGCCTGAACATTTGTGCGAATCTTTGCGTCTGTGTATATACCTGTGAATATGTGTGCTGTGCATGTGAATGGGCATGGGGACATGTACATATGGAACATTTATTAAAAGCACACATGCATTTACTATGTCTCTTCAGACACCCACATAAACATCCAAGTCTGTAGAAGTTTTTGTGATTTGGAGACAGAAAAAAGAGTGCTCATTGGAAAGGAGCTGACTACCATACTATCTATGAGCCCCGATATAGTACAGTAATAGAAAGCATAGCCCGGGGGTCAATCTTGAGTCTGTAATACCAATTGTGGGGTGGCGGCAGCGGTAGGGGCGGGGGGGGGGGGGTTCCAGGGTGTTGTTCCTGATACTTAACCACCCTCCACTAAGAATAATTTTGTGGGAGACGTAGCTAGGAGGGACCTTAGAAATCATATAGTCCAATGCCCCTATTTTACAGATGTGGAACCTGAGTCCTGAAGCCCTTAAGCCATTTGACCAAGTCCCGCAGCTATAGGTATCAGGTGCTCTGATTCTGAATCCAATACTCTCTCTGTTATATTTCTCTGTCTCTCCTGCTAGCCTTTCTGTCAGTGTAACTCAATTCAGTTTAACAAACATCTCTTAAACACCAGTGCAATGACCATGAGAAGCAAAGCAGACATACAGGGGTTGGGATTTGAAATGCTTGGGTTCAAATTATGACTTTTCCAATTACTACCAATGTGATCCTGGGGAGGTAACAACCTCTCACAGTCTCTTTTCTCATTTGTAAGATAAAAAAATTTGGGGACAAATCACTTAAACTCTTTGGAACTCAATCTCCTTATTTGTAATATGAGGGATTTGTAAGATCTGACCTTCCTAAGGTTCATTCCAGGTCTAAACTCATAACTGGGTCATGATGAGATGATATTTGAAGCATGAGATGACCTTAATCTGGTGATCCTATACCTTCTGGGGTATTTTTCAACTCAAAAAGTCTGTGATTCAAAACTTTATGTGCAGGGGCAGCTAGGTGGCACAGTGAATAGAGCACCAGCCCTGGAGTTAGGAGGAGCTGAGTTAAAATTTGGCCTTGGACACTTCACACTTAATAGCTGTGTGACCTTGGGCAAGTCACTTAACCTCAATTGCCCTGCCTTTCCCCTCCAAAAAGCAACAACAACAATAAACCTTTATGTGCCAGAGGAGCATAAACTCCATCAATTCAATTTATAAATTTTATCTGACACCTACTATGTGCAGGGCCTATCATTGGTGCTAGGGATATAAATATAAAGACTGAGATCTTTCCTGCCCTCAAAGAGCTTCCATTCTACAGGAAACTCCTATAAATCTGCAAAAAAAAAAAAAACCTCTTGACTAGAGGCCAGATCATAAACCCTGTGCTTGCTTTTCAAGGACCATTCCTGTTAAGGACAGAGATGTCCATCACCTGAGAAATCAATAATAGTTCATGGAGATTTTCTATTTGCAAGGACACTGTAGGGTAGAGGGATAGGGATGGGCATTGGAGAGAATATCCACACTCAAGGAATCCCAGATGTTTGGAAGTACTAAAGAATGTTCAATATATTGTGTTTAGTTCTAGGGATAAAAAAATAACATGATCCCTGCCTTCCAGGAGCTTACAATATTGTAAAGGGTTTAACTTGGATCTTTTTCATAGAATCACAGAATCTCAGAGTTCAGAAGGACATCATACTTGAATAAGAATGCCCTCTATAACCTACTGTCCAAATGGTTGCTTATCCTTTGCCAAAAGATCACCACTTGTGGATAACCCAATTATTAGGAATTTTTTCCTCATGTCAAATCCAAATTTGCTTCTTTGCAACTTCCATCCATTTTTCTGTTCTGCCTTCTTGGGTTAATATTTCTTCCATGCAATAAATAGCCTTGCAGATCTTTGAAGACAGCTATAAAGATCCTTGCCTGCCAAGCCTTCTCCAAACTATCCATCCCCTCTTCCTTCAACTGGTCCTCATGTCATATGATCTCAAAACCCTTCACCATCTCGTGCCACCTTCTCTGGATTATCATGATTAGCAATGCTTTTCCCAAAGTATGATATCCCAAACTGAACACATTATTTTAGGCGGGGTCTGTCCAGGACAGAATACCAAGGAATGATCATCTCCCTAGTTTTAGACACTCTATATCTTTCTTGGTTTCCATAGCAATTCTTGTTTGATACTGAGCTTGTAGATGTAGCCTCCATCCAAAAGTACAGATAAAATTATTGAAAATCTCCCTTCTCTCTGTCTCTCTCTCTGTCTCTCTCGATCTGTCTGTCTCTCTAACTGTGTCTCTCTCTTTCTCTGTCTCTCTCTTTCTTCCCCCTCTTCTCTCTTCTTCCATCCCTTCCCCTCCATCGTACCTTCTCTCCATTTTCTATACTCCTCTCTTCTCTCTTTCCTTTTTCCCTGTCACTGAAGGTTTTTGAGCCAAGGATGGATGACTAAATGCTGGGTGCATTGTAATGTTGGGTATGTTGTATGGTTGAGTACGTTGCAGAGGGAGATTATTTTTCAGGTAGGGGTTGGACAAAATGACCTCTGAATTTCCTTTCATCTCTGAGCTCCTGTGATTCTGTGAAATGTGGGTGATATATGGTAATTATGCCTGAATTGCTGAAGAAATATTATTTAACAAAGAAGGAGAAGAAACACATCTAACCATCACTGAAGAGGGAAAACTGTGGTAAAACTGTATAGTGCTTTATAAAGTAAAATAACAGGGGAAAAGAGTACATTAGTGATAAAGTACCTTTGACAGGTTGGATTGACTAGATAAAGGAAACAGAATTTAATAATGCAAGCTACCACTCAGGGTTGGAAGGGACATCAGAGGCCATCTAAGCCAATGAGTACCTGAAGAGAATCCTCTTCTACAACAGCCCCCTCAAGCTTCATCTAAACTCCACTTGAAGACCTCCACTTATGGGGAACTCACTACTCCCTGAGGGAGGCTTTTTTTTTTTTTTTTTTTGAAGTTTAGGCATTCGCTCTCCCACTGGGTTGCATTACCATAACAATCTCCGACATTTCAGTTTTAAGAACTCATTTCATCCTTTAATAGAAAATGACAGTGCCAGTCACAGAGAAAGCACAGAAGGTTCACTCCGAGAATAAACCTCAGGAGTCTCCTCCCTAAGTGGTCTTGCCTGCTGTGGCTTGATCTCTTTCCATCATAAAAGAGGGTACATTGTGAGTCAGGGTTACTTGGCTCAGGCTAAGGGTAAAGGGATAGGGTAAAGATTAAGGGTGGAGAAAGGCCCTCTTAAGAGTAGCTAGTTACCTGCGTAAGCGATGTGCCTAAGCCCCCCCCCCCCCAAATGAAGGCACTCATCTCTTAAAAGTTCAGGGAGGGATAACATCTAAATGGCATCTTCTCCCATTAGAATTTAAGTTCCCTGAGGGCAGAGAGTATCTGACATACTTTCATTCTCAGCATCCAGCCCAGTGTCAGGCACATAGTGGGTAATTAATAAATGTCGTTTCATTCATTTTTATTGATACGACCTACTCTGAAGCTCAGAGCTCAGTTAATTCAGAATCTTTGATGAGAAAGGCACTGATGGGGAGCAGGGAAGCTTTTTTCACAGACAAAGAGAAGAGAGTAGAGTAAGACCAGAGGGAGCAAGGTGAAGTACCCCCCTCTGGGGTTTCTCTGACAACCCCTCCTCCTCCCCTTTCCCCCAGAAGCCCATTATTGGGAAAATCTCATCATCCAACCTCTGTACTCACCTCATCCCTATCTTGGGTCCCTCTGACTCGAGGGGGGCCACGGGAGCTCAGCCCACACGGCTCATTTCTCTCCTGGCTACAATACTTTGGGATTTCGATGACTTTGTCAAGCTCCTGAGTTGAATATTTCCTCCTTTCCACCCCTCTCCCAATTTTCAGACTTTGGTGTGTTGTCTTCCTCCATTAAATTGTAACATCCTTGAAGGCAGGGACTGTCTTTTTTTTTTCATATTTGTATCTCCAGCACTTAGCACAATGCCTGGCACTTAAAAAATGCTTATTGACTTTTATTGACCATTGACCAAAGTCTCTCTAAATTGCATGATCCTAGAAGGTGACTTTGGAATTGTGTGTGAGGAATGGATTGGAGGAAGAGAAACTATTCAGTTATGTAATGCCTTTAAGGTTTATAATGTACAATAGGTGTTGAAGTAGCACAGTAGATAGTGTGCGGGACTTAAGAGTCAGAAAGACCTGAGTTTTCAGACTTGAACTCATGCACTTATTACCTGTAGGAGTCACTTGGCAAGTCACTTAAACATCTCTCTGCCTCAGTTTCCTCAAGTGTAAAATGGGGGTAATGATTGTACCTACTTCCTAGGGTTACTGTGAGGATCAAATGAGATAATATTTGTGAAGTGCTGACCACAGTGCTTGGCATATAGTAGGCACTTAATAAATGCTTATTCTCCACCTCCCTATCATCCTAGCAACTCTGTGACATGGGTAGTATGAGTAATCCCATTTTATAGATAAGCAATGAGAAATTCTGCAACTTTCTTACCCTAGAAAGATCCTCCAGCCCTATGGCCCCTGCCTCTGGTCAGCTCTTCCCAGAACTTCCATTTCAAGGAAACTCCCAAGCCAGTTATGTTTGCTCCTTTGGTCCCCTCTGTGCTCTGCTCCAGATTCTATGGATTTCTTTCTCTGTCCCTATTCCTTCCTTTTTCTGTCTTTCCTTCCTTCCTTCCTTCCTTCCTTCCTTCCTTCCTTCCTTCCTTCCTTCCTTCCTCCCTCCCTCCTTCCTTCCTTCCTTCCTTCCTTCCCTCCTTCCTTCCTTCTTTCCTTCCTTTCTTTTTCTTAATACTTTTTGGTCTTCCCCCATTACTGTTTTTCAGTAGTGTTGAACTCTTCATGACCCTGTAGACCATCTACTATGGGGTTTTCTTGGCTAAGATACTGGAATGGCTTAAAATTTCCTTCTCCAGCTTTTATCCAGGAAGGTATTAAGTGACTTGCCCAGGGTCACACAGCTAGGAAGTGTCTGTGGTCAGATTTAAACCCTGATCTTTTTGACTTCAGACCCAGTGCTCTATCCATGGCACCAGCCACCTTTAACAAATACTTGTTGTCTCTACTTGACCTATGTATAGGTGATGTATAGCCCTCGCAGAGCATTGTTTGTACCTTTTGAGTTTGCTTGTCATGTAATATTGTATAATATAATACAATGTTACATATAATATAGTATATTGTCATGTATAAATAATATATTCTGTACATTCAATATATACTATGATATATAATGATATAGTGTAATATATGTGGTATAATATTATAATAAATAATATAGTATAATGTCATGTCATATAATAATATAATTAGTGACTTACTCCTCAGTTGCTCTGGGAGCTGTGTCTGACATTCATGTTGTATCTCCCTTGTGCCCAAGCACAGTTCTCTGTACCACAATAGGTATGTTGAGTTGAGCTCACCAAGCACTGCTACTGAGTAGTTGTGTGACTTGGGGCAGGTCACTTAACCTCCTGAGTTTCTTTCCTCAGTCAGATGAGAGGTTTGGACTTGATGTTAGTCTAAGGTCTCTTAGCACTCACTCTGAATCCCTGGGTCCTATGAGCCTCCGAGGACTGATGGCAGAAGCTGCGGTTAGGGTAAGGGCTGCAGCAGAAGGGAGCTGCCCTCCTGCCCCTCCAATCCCCGCCCCAGCACGCCTGGGCAGTCATCTCTCCCACCGGGCTTGCTCTTCTTCCCTTCTCCTGGTCTTATTTTCTGGCATCATCAGGAGAGGCCATTAAGAGCTATAAATAAACAAACTCGTAATAAGAAAAACAAGCCGGCGGATTTATGGCTCAAGATTTCTATGGAAACCGGAGGCTGAGAGGGAAAGGAGGGAGGAGATGAATGCTATCCTGGCCCAAGGCTTCCTGTGGAAGCCTAGGAGGGAGTGGAAAGAGCTCTGGATTTGGGGTCAGACCCCAGGTTTGAATTCTAGTCTACCATCAGTGCATGGTTGGCTAAGTCACTTAAACTCTCTGGGCCTCAATTTTCTCCTTTGTAAACTGAGGAGATGTTCTCTGAGGGCCCTTCTAGGTTTAACATTCTATAATTCTTTGGTTGCAGATTTTGCTCTTGGGGTGGGAGTTCTTCTCTTTAGCCTAGGTGCATATGCCTAGAAGGGAGTATATATGTTTGCATCAGTATGTGTATCCTGACTATTGCATTGATTATTTCCTCCCTCTGGTGGGTGATGCTAACAAAGGAGATGGTTTCCCTGGCAACCTACATGCCTGATTTTAAGGAGGTGGCTCCTCCTGGGACAGAAGACCCATGACCTTCCTTACATGATGCTCCTGGGTTAGCAGGCTGGTGTCTCTGAGAGCGAAAGGATCTAGGCCTTCACGTAGGGGCCATGGCCAAGCAACTAAGGGCCCTGCTTAGTCCTCTAAAACAAGGCTAGGGCGTCTGTCTAAATTATCACTGCTCAATTGTGGAGTTAGAGTCCCTGTGGTTATATTCTTACTCTAGGGATGGACCTTCTTTATATATAATTATCTTCCCCCAATCACCTTTTGGGCTTGCCCTTTCTGTGCGGTTGAGGTATTTGGCAACATAATGATCCATCTTTTTTGGCCCTGAAATCATTACCATAGATGTCCCAAGATGATAGCATTATTGATCTTGCAATGACTTCTCTGGTTTGGGTCTGGGATGCTCAGTCGCTCCCCTGATGCAGGGTTAGGGGGTTCCTTACCATCTCCCTGCTGTAGGGCTGGGGTCTTTAGGTCCAAAATCATCCCTCTGCTCCAGGTCTAGGGGTTCGGATAGCCTCCTGTTTTGGGTTTAGGCTTTCCACCACCCTTTGGCAGGGGTTGGGCTTACATATTCAGGAAAATCTTCCCTTCAAGCCCTAATAGCCACAGTTGGGCTTTCTGCTCTCACAGTTCTCTTGGTTGTTTTCGTGGAGGGTTACAGGGTGGGGCAAGGGGAAAACAGAACCAGATATATCCAAGACTCTGCTCCAAAACCCATATTCCCAATTATAACATAACACTTTCTACTGGAAAAAACAAAGTGACTGATCTGCTCCATGGAATTGACACTGAAGACACACACCAGGCCATGTAATGCCACAAACAACCTTTGAACAAGGAATGTTAGAGACGAAGAAAAGCTTAGAAAATAAAACATTAGCATGAAAAGCATCTTAGAATGTTAGGCACTGGGGCAGCTAGGTGGCACAATGAATAGAGCATTGGCTCTGGAATCAGCAGGACTTGAGTTCAAATCCAACCTCAGACACTTAAACGCTTACTAGCTGTGTGACCTTGGGCAAGTCACTTAACCCCAATTGCCCTGCCTTCCCCCCCCCCAAAAAAAAAGCAAAACAAAAAAAGAATGTTAGGCACAGAGACTTTTCCAGCTGGCAGAGGCCTTCCAGACTATCTAGTTTAACCCTTTCATTTTACAGATGAGGAAACTGAGGACTAGAGGCTAAGAGTAATTTTTACTCCCACTCACACAAGGTTGAGCTGTGATGTGCCCCAGTGAACTCCACACAAGGAGAGCATTATTTTCGAGCTGCACATTAGGAAGGTAAGAGTCATGGAGTCTCAGGCCTGGGACAGGGCCTGAGAGGTCAGCTATCCCAAACCCTGCCTAAGCAAAAAGCCTACACTACACCATTGCCCAGCAGTCATCAGGGTTCCAGTTGAAAACCTCTGGAGGTGGGGAGCTCCCTATCTTGACACAGTCCATTGGCTTTTTACCTTTTACATAGTTCTTGTTATTGGGGAGTTTCTTTTATCAAAATGAAATCTATTTCTTGGAAACTTCCTCCCATGGCTTCTTATTCTGTCCACTTTGACGATGGAAGTCAAGCAAAGTTGGTGTCCCTGCTCTTCCCCATGACAGCCCTTCAGATATGTGAAGGCCATGATCGGGTCCCTCATAGGCAGCTACCGCTATGCAGGGGAAAGAACACTAGATTATAACCTTTGCTTTACACACTTTGTTTTACACTCTGTGACCTTAGACTAGTCATTCCTATTCTCTGTACCCCAGTTTCCTTCTTCCCCAAATGGTCATAGCACTTGTGTCTTTTTTTTTTGCCTTTTTTTTTAGGGCAATTGGGGTTAAGTAACTTGCCCAAAGTTATATGGCTAGTTTTTTTTGTGTGTGTGGGTGTTAAGTGTCTGAGGCTGGAATTGAACCCAAGTCCTCCTGACTCCGAGGCTGGTGCTTTACTCACTGTGCCACCTAGCCGCCCAGTCATGCACTTGAACTCCTCATCTTACAAGGTTATTTTTGGGATCACATGAGATAACAGATGTAAAGATGTCTGAAAAGTTATCAAGTGCTATAGAAATGTTAGCTAGGTGTGGTTTCACAGAACACTGGAGAGTTCCTTCTCCAGGCAGCACTTCTCCATTTCCTTCTACCAACCCTCCCATGACATAGCCTCCAGTCTCCTCACCATCTGGCTGCCCTCCTCTGGACATACATAGTTTGTCAAGTGTTCCCTAAAATGTGGTTTCCCAGAGGAAACCTTAGAATTTCAGCTGAGGCTGACCAGAGTAGGAAATAGTAGTATTGTCACCTCCTTCATCCGAACGACTATGAGGAATAACCCAGGCCTCCTCCTCTCCCCACTGAGGGAAGTGACTCAGGATCCCCCACTCTGAGCCAAGGCCCCAAAGGACATAGGCCAGCTCCCTCCAAGTTATGGAGTCCATCCCCTAGTGCACTAGTCCAGGTCTTCCAAGACACTCCGAGCTCTCCCATTCCTGAGCTGGCTCCTCCCTGGCTGGTTGGCTCCCCTCCAACTCTGAACAGTTGCTTAATTTGAACATTATAGCAAAATGAGGGTTTTGATGCATTCAGCAATGAATACAGGATAAAATAGGGACTCCCTGAACGTGTTCTTGGTTTGCCCCTGGTGGATCACAAAAGCAGGATATACGTCTCACGTTCTAACGATCCCCAGCGCCCTGCCATCAAGTGAAATGAGTTCTCTGAGTTCTTTATTAAACATGTGTATGTGAATGTGTGTTTGTCATGTGGGTGTTTTTTTGGATGCATGGGAACAATGTTTCCCCTGTGTACACATAAACATGTGCCACCCACATGTATGTGCCCATATTAATACATATAACTGTATGCTTATGTTATGTGTATGTGAACATATCCCACTGTATATGTGTATATTAATAAGTACTCAAATCCCTGTGTCTAGGTCTATGTGTGCTTATATACATACATGTGGGTTTGTGTATATGTATGTCTTTGTATAAATGTATGAGTACATACCTATGTGTCTATGTATATCGACATGTTTGTGTCTATATGATGTTTGTCATATGGGTTCATGGGTGTCTCTGTGGATGTCTATGTATATATGTTGGCTGACAGAACTGAGTTAAGAAGACCTTGATGGATTAGAATGATAGGTCAAATATCCTAAAATAAGATTTAATTCTGTATAAATTTAAAGTCCTAAACCCAGGTTCAAAAATGAAATTGACTGGATATAGGATAGGAAGATACGACTAGCCAATGATTTATATGAAAAGTACCTAGATGGAAAGATCAATATGAGTCAAGAGCCAAAAAATTTAAAGCAATTTTAACAGAGAAATATAGTGTTTGGGAAATGATAGGCAGTAGCCCAATAAGCCTCTGCCTTCTTTAGTCCACACCTGGAGGACTGCATTCAGTTGTGGGTGAAATATTTTAGGAGATAAGGTAAGCATAGCCAGGGGCATGTGCTACCAGGATGGTGAAGAGATGCCAGGCCTTGCAATTGATTGAGGGAAGATGGCATATTTAGCTTGAGGAAGAAAACACATGGGAGGGTCCTGATCTCTTTTTTCTCCAAGTATGTGAAGGACTCAAATGGAAAAAAAAAAAAAAAAGATTAGGCTTATTCTGCTTGCCCCAAAGGCCAGAACCAGGGCAGTGGGTGGCAGTTTCAGGGAGGTAGGTTTTATCTTGATAAGAGGGAAAACTTCTAAATGATTAGAATTGTCCAAAAAATGGAAGGTGCTCTTTGAGACAGAAAGTTTCTTTTTGCCAGTGGTATTCAGACAAAAGCTAGAATGCTGTAGAAGGGACTTTGGATCAGGTATATGATGTCCTTTGAGGTTCCTTCTAGCTTAGAGATTCTGGGAGTTTGAATACTGGAGCAGAGCTCTCCCTCCCCTCAAAAGGGTAGTGCTACTATTGAGGATCAAATGAAATAGTGATTATACAGAGCTTAGCCTAGAGCTGGCACATAGTAGGTGCTATATTTTGGTTATTATTATTGATAATAATAATTATGTCACCTTGAGCCATAGTTAGAAGCTTTAGTAAAAACAAAAAAACCAACAAAAAACCCATTACCTTTGTCTCTCCACCTCTTTCTGTCTGTGTTTGTCTCTATCTCAGTCTCTCTCTCTCTGACTCTCTGTCTGTCCCTCTGTCTGTCTCTGCCTCTTTCTCTGTTTTTCTGCCTGTCTTCCTCTATTTGTCTCTGTATGTCTGCCTCTCTCTCCCTCTGTCTCCTTCTCTCCTTCTTCCTGTCTTTCTGTCTCTATCTGCTGCTTTTCTGTCTCTGTCTATTTCTCCCCTCTGTCTTGCATCTGTCTGTCTGTCTCACTCTCTGCCTTTGTTTCTCTCTCCTTTCCCATGCATCCTCTACACCTTCTGCTCAGTAGATGCTTGTTGAGTTGAACAAATTTTATATTGAATTTGTTGATCTGTCTCTTTCCAATTCTTTCTCTAAGCCTTCAGCTTTTTGCATCCACCTTTTCCTCCTGTGTGTTTCTTTGTCTGCCTCTTCCTCCTCTGTTTCTCTGACTCAGTTTCTCTTTGTTTACTTGCACCTTCCTCTTGTTCAATATGAGTTTCTTTGTCTGTCTATCTGTGTGTCTCACTCCATCTCTCTGCTTCTTTCCCTCTTTCTGAACCTTCAGAGGCAGACAAATGGAAAGGCAGGAGGGAATTACATGATCTGTCTCCCTTTGTTTATTGAGAACTCTCTTTCCAGGCTCTGAACCTTACGGAAATATGGTTTCAATTTTCCCTTTGAATTGTGGATCAAAAAAATGTTGCCAATACATATTTTTCTCTGTCAGAACTTCATTGGATGTGGAGTCTGAGGCCGGTTTGTGAGCCGTGTCGCTTTGCTGGGTTATTACACTGTGTGTCTGTTGTCATGTTACTTCCAAATTGGAATCACATTTGACTTGGGAGGTGGGGAGTTGGGTGTCCTGGGGGAGGCAGAATAGGTGCTGCTAGAGTGGGACTTTCTCCCAGGCTGAGGGCACAGGGTGAACCAGAGAGGGAGCCAGGGCTAGGTTCAGCTTGGGTGTCTGGGAGGTTAGGGTGGTTCCAAGCAGGCTAATGATTAAGAGAGTTATTTTCTATAACAGGGTTTCTCTCATTAACTGGAAAGTAGAGAGAGTCTAGGTCTATACAACCAGCAATTGTGATGGAGAAGTCATAGACCTTCCTTTGTCACAGACCTTCAGAGAAGACAAAGAAACTCCAGTAAATACTTAGGCCACTGCGAGTATGATTGGAGAGCCCTTATTTCTAGAACTATAGAACTTTAGATCTAGGAAGACTTTTAAAACATAGAATGCCAGCCCTCATCCAGTCTTAGAACACTGTTAGAAAATAGACTATATAGATGGCAAAGTAGAAACAGGACTTCTGTGGGGCTCTGGCTTCTACCTCCACCAATTCATGTAAAAGGTGACTCTGAAAAAACTTTGGAGCTACAGAATCCACAAAATGACATAGAGCAGCTAACCTCCCACTTAGGACAGCCCGACAGGCCAGCAGCAAGCGGCCAGCTCAGCACTCTGGGAGCCGACCCCAGCCCCCTGGAGCCAAAGGTCACCCCCAAGGTGGGCCTGACCAGCCACAAGCTGGAGGAAATTCAGATCACCAGCAGCTGTGGCGATTTCCAGAATTATCCACACATAAATGCTAAGGACAAAGTGAGAGGTCAGTGCAGTATGGACTTTGGGATCCAGTAGTTGGGAGTGTGTTGGCTTTTGCTCCTGGGTTGAGAAGTGGCTGAGGTGCCACGGCCGTGCAGCTGCAGCCACATGGCTGCTTCAGCTCCTGCCCTGCAGATTGTAGGGGGACCAAGTGACCAGTCTAAGGGGTAATTGCTCTTGCTTTAACCTACTTGGACCTGGATTGTGGTCTAGGGTGGAGGTCCTGGGATGTGCAACCAGCCTGCCAGAGTATGTGCAGGCTTCAGAGGGGGCACCTGACTAATGCCTTTGGCAGCTGAGAAAACCCCAGCATTTGGGATGAAGCTCCCCTGTCTGGTGGCAGAGTCCTACTGTGGCAAAAAGCCCAAAAGTCAAGTAATTGAGTGGCAACATGAGCAGGCAAAGGAAGCAAAACAAACAGAGCAATCCAACTTTACACTCCTATTTTGGGGACAAAAAGGATCAAAGCATGGAACAGGAGGGAGACAGTGAAGTCAGAACTCCTGCATCAAAAGCTTTCAAGAAAAATACGAGCTGGTTACAGGCTATAGAGGACCTTAAGAAAGATTTTGAAAAGCAAATAAGAGAAGTGGAGGAAAAATTGGGAAGAGAAATGAGAATGATGCAAGAAAATTATGAAATGAGAGTCAACAACCTGACTGAAGAAAATAATACCTTAAAAAATAGACTAACTTGGGATGGCTAGGTGTCTCAGTGAATAGAGCACCGGCCCTGGAGTCAGGAGGACCTGAGTTCAAATCCAGCCTCAGACACTTGACACACTTACTAGCCATGTGACTTTGGGCAACTCACTTAACCCCAATTGCCCTCCAAGAAGCAAAAAAAAAAGACTAACTCAAATGGTAAAAGAAGCTCAAAAAGGCAATGAGGAGAAGAATGCCTTAAAAAGCCAAATTTGCCAGATGGAAAAAGAATCTCAAAAGCTCACTGAAGAGAATCATTCCTTCAGAATTAGATTGGAGCAAATGGAAGCTAGTGACTTTCTGAGAAATCAAAATACTATTAAACAGATCCAAACAAATGAAAAAATAGAAGGCAATGTGAAATATCTCATTGGGAAAACCACTGACCTGGAAAATAGATCCAGGAGAGATAATTTAAAAATTATTGGACTACTTGAAAGCCATGATAAAAAAAAGGAACCTAGAAATCATCTTTCAAGAAATTCTCAAGGAAAACTGCCCTGATGTTTTACCAGAGGGCAAAATAGAGGTTGAAAGAATCCACTGATCACCTCCTGAAAAAGAACCCAAAAAGAAAACTCCTAATATTATAGCCAGGTTCTGAAATTCCCAGATCAAGGAGAAAATATTACAAGCAGCCAGGAAGAAACAATTTGAATATTGTGGAAACACAATCAGGATAACCGAGGATCTGGCAGCTTCTACACTGAGGAATTGAAGGGCTTGGAATATGATATTCTGGAGGTCAAAGGAGCTGGGACTAAAACCAAGAATCACCTACCCAGAAAAACTGAGTATCATGTTTCAGGGGAAAATATGGCTATTCAGTGGAATAGAGGACTTTCAAGCATTCTTGCTGAAAAAAAGAGTTGAATAGAAAATTTGACATTCAGATACAAGAAGTAAGAGAAGCATGAGAAGGTAAACAGGGAAAAGAAATCATAAGGAACTTATCAAAGTTGAACTATTAACATTCCTACATGGAAAAACAATAATTGTAAATGATGAAACTTTTCTCAGTATGAGAATAGTTGAAGGGAATAGAAATACATACATACATATATATATATACACATACATATATATGTCTATATGGGCATATGAATACATATGTGAATTGTGTATTTATGTTTACAGGTATACATAGATAGAGGACACAGGACAAATTTAATAGGAAGGAATGCTACTTAAAAGGTGAAATTAAGAGGAGAGAGGAATATAATGAGAGGAGATGGGGAGAGACAGAATGGGGTAAACTATCTCATATAGAAGAGGCAAGGGAAAATGGTTAAAATGGAGGGGAAGAACAGGAAGGCAAAAGGGAATGGGTCAACCTTATTCTCATTGAATTTGGCTTAGGGAGGGAATGACATATACACTAAATAGGGTATCTCACCCTACAGGAGAGTAAGGGGTAAGGGGATGAGAGGGGGTATCATGAAAGGGAGGGCAGGCTGGTAGGGAAGTTGGAAGCTTTTGAAAAGGGACAGGATCAATGTAGAGAATAGGACAAGTGGGAGGTGGGATAGAAGGGAGGGAAATATAGTCAGTCTTTTACAATATATCCACTATGGAAATGTTATGCATAGCTACACATGTACAACCTATACTGAATTGCTTATCTTCCCAGTAAGGGTGGGTGACAAGGGAGGAAGGGAATGAATTTGGAATTCAAAGTCTTAAAATCAAATGTTTAATATATATATATATATATACACATACTATTATTAATATCATTTTACATGTAACTGGGAAATAAGATATACAGGCACTGGGGCATAGAGATCCACCATGCCCTACTGGAAAGTTGAAGGGGATATGGGGGAAGATATGGGAGAGAGCAGACTGGAGGAGGGGATATCCAGTGGGATCGCTATTTTGGGGCGGTGAGTAGGGAAAAAACAGGGAGAAAATTTGTAACTCAAAATCTGGTGGAAATGAATGATGTAAACCAGAAGTTAATAAAGAATTTGATTAAAAAAAAAGAAAATAGACTATAGAAATGAAGGATTTCCATTAGATGGTCATTGTACTTTCCCAAGCATTACATACATTTTCAGAAGGTACATAAACCTTCTGAACATAAGCATTTAGAACTAGAAGGGACCATACACTATTAGCATATTAGTCCTATAGAGGGTTTTAGAACATGGAAAATTAGAGCTGGAAGGCACCTTAAAGCAAAGTATCATAGAATCTGTTGCAAAGGACCTTAGAGTCATATAGTTCAATCTGTATATTAACAGAAATCCCCTTTGTCATATTCCTGACAGGTGGTCATCAGTCTCTGCTTGAAGACCTCCAATGATGGGGAACTTACTGACTCAAGGAAAACTCATTCCACATTTTGGACAGCTTAAATTATAATTGAGCAGGGACATGTCCTTGGGACCCTTTTATCTTAGCCCTCTGGAATCAAGAAAAATATATCTAATTGCTTCTCTACATAGCAAACTTTCTTTGAATATTTAAACACAGTGACCATGTCACACCCTAAGAATCTTCTTCTATAGGCTAAATATTCCTAATTTTTTTTTTACCAATTTTAGCATAACATGGTTCCCACTTCCCTAATTACCCTGGTCCCCTCCTCTGGGAGAGTAACATGTAGAATTAGACAAAAACTCTAGACTTGTTCTGACCAGGGCAAGATACAGTGGGATGCGAGTCAGTTCAAGTTGCGACTGCATTTGCCTTCTTGCACACCACACAACTGGCTCAATCCTTTAGAAAAACAATCCTCTAGAATCCTTGTGTAATCTTCTAGGATAGTGCCTGGGTCTTTTCTACCTGAACTATTGTCTAGTTGCTTGCTGAAGGTCCTGAACAAATAGTCATCAGTCTTCTTGAAGCCCTGTGGAGATGGGTACCTCACTCCCCCCTGAGACAACTCATTCTGCTTTTGGATACTGCTTATAATCAGCACATTTTCCCTAGCACTGAGTTGGAACGTTTCTCTTTGTAATGTCCATCCCTGGGTCTTACTTATGCCCTCTAAAACCAAGCAGAACAACAAGTCTAATCCTTCTTACTTGGAAATCAGAGGATCATGGAGTAACATTTTTTTTGAGTTAAAATGTCACTCATTTAAAACCTGGGGAAACATACTGGTCCCACAGGTCCATGAAGTTGTCTCCTCTGCTGCCTTAAGGAACTTATTTGAGATGAAATAAGAATACAACCACAGTAACTCTGAGCCCACACTTGGGGGAAAATTCCTCAAAATAAGGCAGACATCTGACCCTCTCTGCCTTAAAGATACATTTTTATCTATCTTTAATTTATCCCCAGCTTCTTTGTGGTTGAAGTTACATTCAGGTTGTTGGAAATGTCTGGGTAAAAAAGCAGTAGATTATGATATTGTATTTTATATATTATAGCACATATATATATAAATATGAATATATATCACATTATATTAGACAGCATTATGTTGTCTGTGGATAGACAGGTACCAGGAAGGAGGAAAGTTCAGGAAAGAACAAATCTTTTCTTAAACCTTTCTCAGTCCTTGGGTGGGTAGGTGGGTACCCCCTGAGTCTCCAGCTATGAGATGCCTGTGAGGCCAAGAAGCTTGGGTAGGGAGGGAACTGGGTTATAGATTTGGAGATGGAAGGGAACTTAGAAGCTGTCTAGACCAATCTATTTATTTTTGTTGATGAGGAAAGAGTCTCAGAGATATTAACCTTCCCAAGATAGTGATATGCTAATAATAGTATAGTAGTTCATATCTTCATATTGCTTTAAGGTTTATAAAGTGTTTGTTTTTTTCTCACCACAGCCCTATACACTTTCTATTATAGCACTCTGTCTTAGTGACACTGGATTCCGACTGACCTGATCCCAAGTACCTCCTGTTTTCAGAGGGGTCAGGGATTTTGGACTATCCTCTTGGCTTTTGTTCTCCAAAATTAATTCCTTTCAAGTTCTGAATGAGTCTGAAGCCCTGAATGGCTATTTCTCAGCCCCCTATTAGCTGCTGAAGTTAGCCACCGCTAGTGAGTAGAAGACTGGTGCAGGGGTCTCAATAAATTCGGGTCCCATTGTCACTGAATTTCTTTTCAGGATACACATTCAAGTCTGGTTCTGCCACTTACTATCTGTGTGACCAGGGGTAAACAAACTCTCTGGGCCTCAGTTTCCTCATCTGTAAAATGAGGGAGTTAGAGTAGGTGACCTATAAGACCCCTTCTAGCTCTGACAACCTGCGTCCTGGGATCCTTTCTAGCTCTAAAATTATATGATCCATTGGTCAAAAGGGGAGAAAAGGTCAGAGGAGAGATGGGACTGGAAAGGAGAGATCTTGTAATCAGCCAAACTCTAACTCGAACACAAACTCTGCCTGTCAGCCCTGGGGTGATTTTTCCGAGAGCCCACGGACATACCGGCTTCAGATTTACAAATTGAAAATCATTAATAATTCTAACCAGGCTGTGATAAATCTGAGATCTCTCTCGATGAACCCAGACAGCATTTCATAAATCACAAAGATTACTTGGGAATTTTTTAAAATCTGACGTCAAAATGTCATGGTTACTAATGGTTTTTGTAGATCTCGTGTGGTGATGGATCATTTATCTGTGCT
Organism: Petaurus breviceps papuanus; assembly: GCF_028583685.1. Classification (NCBI taxonomy): domain Eukaryota; kingdom Metazoa; phylum Chordata; class Mammalia; order Diprotodontia; family Petauridae; genus Petaurus; species Petaurus breviceps. The sequence goes on along the minus strand of NW_027185754.1, from coordinate 24,374,951 downwards.
CCATCTCAGATGTGACGCGGAGGCAGAAATGTGATGTCTTTAATATCATGAATACATTTTATCCCATAATAAAGGTATTAACAACTTCTTGCTTTGACTTCTTCCGGGAGCCAGCCTCTGATTTAATGCCATTGTTACTGTATTAACCATTCCCTCAAAGGGCCTCTAGCCCCAAGCTGTCCAGATCCCAAATGAATTGAGACAGGAGAGGAAGAGGAAGAAAAGGAAGAGGAGGAGGAAGAAAGGAGGACTTGTTAAGCTAGAAACAGGGTATATGGTAAACTCTGTTGGACTGAGAGTCAGGAAGTCCCAGATCTGAAACTTCCTAACTGTGTGACCTTGGACAAAGTCATTCAGAATTCCTAAGTAAGAATGCTACTTACCCCACCTCTAGAAATAGGTCATAAGATCATAGAGATCATTTTCCTAGACCTGGGAGGAAACTTAAGGTTATCTGGTCCAACATCCTCTATCGACACATAAGAAAAAAAAAATAAGGTTAAGGGTTTTGCCTAAAATCAAACAGGTAGCAATCATCAGAGGTGAGGACTGAACCTAGGACTCCTGGCTCCAGTCAAGGCTTTTAGCATTGTACCCTATTGCCACAACATGGGTGTTTATGTGCCTTTTTTCTTCCTTTTTTTGTTGTTGTGCATGGGAGGCATCTGTGTGCCATAGTACAAAGAACACTAGACTCTCTGAAACTAAGAGTCCTCATGTGTAAAAATGCTGAGTTTGAACTGATTTCTAAGTTTCTCTCCAACTTAAACGTTCTATGATGACATTATGTGGAATCAAAAGGCCTGGGTTTTAATTCAATTTTAATTCATTTTGGGCAAATCATTTCACCTTTGAAAACCTCCTAGCTCTCATGCATAAAATGAAGGTCTCGTACTAGCTGACCTCGAAGATCCCTCCCGGCTCTGACATTCTGTGTTCTAGGGTCCCTTCCTTCTTTCTCTAACCTTCTATGACTCAGGACCCCTTCCAGCTCTAGTATTTTATGACATATTATATTATGCAGTCTGGGCCATCTCTAGTTTCTCCCATTATCTCCTGCAGCTGTCAAAACCTGAAGATTCTTAGAGAATATTTTTTTTAATGGAAAATTCAAGGTCTTCTGAGCCTCTACGTGGGATGTCCCCAACCTAGTCCTACAGAGATAAGGAGAAAGGACAGAGGCATCTGTTTCATCTACTTCTTACTGAAGAGGTTTAGGGACACAGCTGATCCTCTAACTTGGCTCCCATGTCTAAATGATGAGTAAATCCTGTCATTTCTATATCTGCAAATATGTCTTGACTCTGCACTTACCTCTCCACTCTTGCTACAACCACACTGGTTCAGACCCTTGTCACCTGGACCACTGTAGTAACATGGCTTCCCTGCCTCTAGTCTATCCTTCTAACTATCCATTGTTGGGAGACTAATTAAACCAAGTGCTTAAACCTATCTTCCTTCTAGGTCAAGTGAGTGTGAAATGCTTCAGTTTCCCTTTCTCCCCTTCTCCTTCCCCATAAAATAAAGCATAAACTCTTCATCTTGGCATTCAAGGCCCTCCATATTCTGACTCCAACCTACCAGGCTAGGCCTATGTTGTACAAATCCCCTTTGTGCACTTTAGGTTACAGCCAAACAGAATGAACCTCCATCCCCTTTATTCTCCACTTTTCCTCATCCTTGTAAAGGAGCAGACTCCCTCCCTCCCCTGTGATTTGTTGTTAATGTTTCAAATCAAGGAACCTCTCTGGACCCTTCCTACCCTGATCACCTCAGCCAAAAGGAGCTCTCCTCAGATTTCACTTCTTAATGGTTGATCTTATATTCCCTCTGCTAGCACTTTTATTTGCATAGATGTCTTCTTTTAGACTGTAAGATCCTTACAGGGACAGTCATATCTCATCTGTGTATTTTCCAGTGCTAAGCGTGGCCTTCATCGCTGCTGTTCACTTGTTTCCAGTTCCCTTTTGGGGTTTTCTTGGCAGAGATACTGGAGTGGTTCGTCATTTCCTTCTCCAGCTCATTTTAAAGATGAAGAAGCTGGAGCAAATAGGGCTAAGTGACTTGCCCAGGGTCACATGGCTAGTAAGTGTCTGAGGCCAGGTTGGAACTCAGGAAGATGAGTCTTCCTGATGCCAGGCCCAGTACTCTACCCACCATGCCACCTTGCTGTCCTCTTTCTTTAATAGTAAGTGCTTAATAAATGTTTGTCAAATGAGCCCTGTAGATTTGATGTCCATAATATGTCTTACATTCATTCTCTCCTTCCCACTCCTAACCTATCATCTTAGTTCAGGCCTTCATTACTGCCTGCCTAAATGAAAAAAATCATTCTTAGCTTGCAGTCTGTATAAAAACAGGTGGCTGGCTGAATTGGGCCCATGGGTCATAATTTGCCAACTCCTGGCCTAGACTATTGTGATCATCTCCTAATTGGTCTCCCCACCTCCAGGCTTTTCTTTCTCCCATCCTATCCTCTGCATGCTGCTGGGTTCATTGTCCTAATGCACAGATGTGAGTGTGTTGCGCTGCTGTTTAATAATCTTCAATGATTTCCCATGCCTACAAAATAAAACACCTACTCCTTTTTTTCTAGCATTCAAGGCTTTCCATGGTCTGACCCTACTTTTCTTTTCCAGTCTTACTCCATTCTACTCCCTCTTATATGCTATACATTCCATTCATGTTGGATTATATGCTATTACTTGTCCTTGTCCTGCCCTCTCTCTTGTGCATTATATCTGTCATCTCCCAGGCCCATAATGATCTCTTCTGTTCCTGTCTCTGCCTCTTAAAACTGTTCCTATCCTCGAGGGCTCAGGTCATGTACCACCTCCTCCATGAAGCCTTGCAAGTGATGTAGCAGGCAGAGACAGACCTCCAGAGAGGGAATGGACCTTTAATAACATGTATTTCAACTTTATCATTTTAAAGGGGGGTGGGGTGGGGAATGAGCACCAAAGAGGCAAAATATCTTTCCCCAAACCACTGAGCTAATAAATGACTAAGCCAAGACTTTTGGGGGAGCCAAGATTTGAATCCAGGTTTTCTGACTCCTTCCAGCTTTAATAGTCTATAGTGTTTTTATCTTACATTTAAATATCTTTGTGTAGTGGTTTACAAAGCATTTCCCTAGTAATAGCCCTGTGATGGAGGCAGTAATAGTATTATTTCCATTTCATGAATGAAACAGGTGAGTCTTAGGTGGAAGAAGTAACTTTTCTCAGGGCTAATGAGTGGTGGAAGGGAGATTAGAATACAGGTCTCCTGACTCCAAGCCCAGTGTTCTCTCAACTATACCATGCTGTCTCCCTGAGAACAAGAAGTGAGTATAGGGAAGTAAAGTTTATCCCATGGTAGGTAATAAGCCCATCAAGACAAGAGTATAGAGATGAGTCCAGGGAGGTCAGCCTGTGGAAATGAACCCAGAGGAGGTAAGCTGGAGAGGTGATCCCTTGGAAGTAAGCCTCTCAATGTGAGCCCATGGAGGTGAGTCCAGGGAGGTCAGCCTGTGGACATTGTTCTTTGAAGTGAGCTCATAGAGGTGTTCCGTGAACCTGTGTAGTTGAGTCCATGGAGATGATCTATGAGCCTGTGGAAATGAGCCCATGTATGTGAACCTGTAGAGGTGATCACTGGGCGATGAACTGACAAGATGCTCCATGGACTTTTGAAAGTAATAAAAAGCAAACAGACAGGAGTCCACCCACAGAGGTAAGTCCATGGATGTGAGCCTTCACAAAGGAGAAGAATCCACATAGTTTGGTTCTTCTCTGGGCTTTAGGCCATACTGGCTCCCACATTCAGTTAGCTGGTGAAATCTTGGGGAAGGATCATTCTGGGTATTTCATTATCTCCATATTGCCAAGGTCAGCGTGACCATATTTCCTCTTTAGTGCCGGGCTGGGAATAAGCCGAGAATGTGGTGTATAATAGACCAGAAAATGTCCACCCTGGGAATGATGGTAAATCAATAAAAACTCATCAATAAAATCTCCCACCTTCCCAAGGTACCACAAACCACTTCCAGTTTGTAATTTACTCCTGCAGCCTCACCTTCTCCCTAACATTTTTTACACCCACTTTGGAACTTTCTGTGCCTGTAAAACCTTTATGTGAGACAATAGATATAAAGGGATAAAATGCCTTATTGAAAAGATTATTGATTTTTCCTGGCTGGGCAGTCCAGGAGCCTGAGGGGCTAGGAGTGGCATTACAGGGGGACAGGAACCATTCAGAGTTGGGGGAAACCCCTCTCTTCACCTAGGGCATGACCTAGGTGGGGTCATGGAAAGAGAGCCAGGGCTGACTCATTGAGTGTGTAGTTAAAGGCACATCCTTTCTCCTTTTGGGACTCACTTTCTTCCTCCATCAAATGAGAGGGTTGGATTCCATGACATTCCAGGTCCCTTCCAGCTGATGTTCTCCAGGTTGCCGGACAAGTCCCTGGAAAGCAGGGATTGCAGCAGCAGGAGTAAAAATTCACATTTGTATAATTCTCTTCTCCTTTGATTCTCACTCTAGCCTGCTTAGGGTAGAAAGTGCAAGTTATGATTCTCATTTTACAGAGGGAGAAAGTAAGAGGAAATGACTTTTTTCTAGGTCAAGGAAATTAGTTAAAGACAGGTATGTGGTGCAGTGGTTAGAGCCAAGAAAACCTGAATTCAAATATGCCCTCAGGCACAAACCAGATGTGTGCACATAGTAGGCTCTTAATAAATGCTTGTTCCTTCCTTCCCAGGTCACATTGATAGTAAATGACAGAGCTAGAATTTGAATCTAGGTCTCCTAATTACAAGTCCAGTATTTTTTAAGCTACACCACACTGCATAGACTTGGAGAACATCAAGACTTGAAGATATCTTCAACATCACCAAGTCCAATGCTCCTTATCTTGCAGATGCTGAAACTGAGGTCTTATATGGCATCATAAGAAACACTGAGTATGAGGAATACAGAGAAGAATGGAAAGACTCATATTAATTGATGCAAAATGAATTAGAACCAGGGGGAAATATATATGTACATATACACACATATAATGTACATTTATACATATGTAAGAAGCATACATACATACATTTATACATACACACATACATATAATGTCTATTTTGTACATGGAAAGAACAAAAAACTCAAAACTAAAACACTATGTCATTATATTGGCCAAGAATGAACCCGAAAAATAGAACACATACTGTGATCCCTCCTTTCTGTGGAGAGGTGAGGACTGTGGGTGCAGAATTTTGCATATACTGTTGGATTCCATTGGTGTGGGGGTTGTTTTGTTTAGCTATTTTTTTCTTACCCTCTTTTTTGATCTTTGTTATACAGATTGGCTTTTTAGAAAGAGGAACTGTGTAGAAATGAAGGTAATTTAAAAAGAAAACATATGCATTTAAAAGTGGTGGGGAGAAACTAAGGTCCAGAGAAAGGAAATAACTTGCCAGAGCTCACCCACTGAGTTAGTGGCAGAGCTGGGATGGGAAGCCATTTCTCTGGGTTCTTAGTCCTATGTGTTTGTCTTTGTTGGAGGCAGTTGAGGTTAAGTGACTTGACCAGGGTCACACAGATAGTAATATCTGAGGTCACATTTGAACTCAGGTCTTCCTGACACTAGGCCCTGTGCTTTATCTACCATATCACTGAGCTGCCCCACTCACTGCTGCCACCTAGCAGCTCCTCTGGTTTTTTTTTTGCCTTTTTGGGGGGGAGGACAATTGAGGTTACATGACTTGCCCAAGGTCACATGGCTATTTTTTGTGTTAAGTGTCTGAGGCTGTATCTGAACCCAGGTCCTCCTGACTCCAGGGCCAGTGCTCTATTCACTGCACCACCTAGCTGCCCCAGCCCCTCTGTTCTTGAATAAGTCTGTTCAGAGATAGCTCAAACTCCCTGATACCCAAGTGCATGCATCCTCTGGGTCCACTGCAGTTATTATTCACTTGTGGGTTATTTAGGACACTGTATAATGTATAATGAAAGAATACTAGCCTTGGAATTACCAGACTGGGTTTTGACCTCTGGCCCCAACATTTTCTGACTTTCTAATCCTGGGAGAATCATTTTACCTTACTTTCTTTCTTTTATAATAATGATGATCATTAACAATAATAATAGTGTTATGTCCATACAGTGCTTTGGCAGCCAGCTGTGTGACCCTGGGCAAGTCATTTAATCCTGTTTGGCTCAGTTTCTTTATCTCTAAAATGAGCAGGAGAAGAAAATGGCAAACCATTCCAGCATTTGCCAAGAAAACCCCAAATGGGGTCACGGAGAGTTGGACATGACTGGAAAACAACTTAACACCACCAGCAATAACACTTTAAAATGTATAAAGTTCTTAAAGCATGGATTTGACCCTCACAACCCTGTCAAGTTTGCCTGTATTCTGGGTATCATTATTCCCATCTGATGAGGAAACTGAGGCTCAGAGAAATTAAATGACTCATGGTCACATGACCACCAAGTGTTAGAGGTAGAGTTCAAATCCAGGTCTTCCTGACTCCAAGTCCTGGTTTTTGTTCTCATCAGTATTTGTATTATTGCTCCCTGCTTCACAGCTCTCTGATTAGACACTTCCTGGTACCACCGGCTTCAAGGATCTTCCCTTCTTAAATAATGCATTCCATCTATTTTCTACAGATCTTGCATGTCCCTAGTTATTTTCAGACTGTCTCCCCCCTTAGAATGTGAGCTCCATAAGAGCCTTTCATTGTTTAATGCACTGGCACACAGCAGGTGATTAATACATGCTTGTTGCTTGGCTCATGGTGTCTCTCTTTATTCCAGTACTTTAAACGTTTTATGGGATCCTAATAGAAGACCGAAAGTATAAATGTCATCAAATTTGCAGCTGAAGTGGTGATGTATAGCTAATAAGTTGGATACTGAGCAGCGTTCAAAAATAATTATTCCAGGCTAGGAGAGCCTGGCAAATCTAAAGATGAAATCTAATTGGGACAAATAAGAGTGGGGTAGTGGGAAAATGGCCAGACTTGCATTTGAATTCCAGCTCTGTCACTTGCATGACTTGAGACAGGCCAATAAAACTCTCAGCTTCAGTTTTCTCACGTGGATGAAATGACCGCTAATGTCACCCTTATTCCTCTCTGGGCTGCTCTCTGGACTTCCTCTACATGCCCCAGCTCTTTTCCCTGAGCCTCACTCAAACCATAAACTTCACATATTGGATATACCCTCTGCCCCCAAGGTTTGTCTGGTTGATTGGATGGCTACTCCCAAAGCTTCAGTTGAAGGAGAGTGCCCAGGTCAGCTGCGTCTCATTCTTCTCTAGGTTGTACTCTGAACTTCCTTTCCCATGTCCTCTGAGTCAGGTACATATATCTCCCCAACCCTCCAGGTTTTCAGGTTCCTTTTATTCTCCCTCTAGAATGTAAGCTCTTTGAGGGGAGGGACTGTCCTTTTTCCTGCTTGTATAGGCATACTTAGTACTCAGCACAGTAACTGGCACATAGTAAGTGTTTAATAAATTGGCTGGCTTATTGACTGGCTGACTTGCCCAAGGGCACAAAGGTAGTAAGTGTCAGAGGTGAAGTTTGAACTCGGGTTCTCTGACTCCATATTAGTGCTCTTCCCACGGTAACACATTGGCTCCGACTTGAGAGGTGAGGATTGGAGAGGGGAGACAGACAGAGTTAGGAAGGTCATCGGGTCCAAACTCAACTTGGTACATGAATCCCATCTTCGGCACTCCTGTTTGCTGTATGATGCTCTTGCCTAATGGCAGAATCAGAATGCTGAAAATGGAAGGAGCAGAGAATGCTGGGACAAAGATCTTAGAGTATTAGAAGAAACCTTAGAACATAGAGTGTAAAAACACAAAATCATAGTCTACTAAAGTTAGAAAGGAAAGGTACCTTAGAACAAAGAATCCTAGAATATCAGAGGTGAACACAGCCTTAGAATATGGGATGTTCCTCCCCTCCCCTCCCCCCTCCCATCTCCTCTCCTCAACTCTCATGTTAGAGCTGGAAGGAACATTAACACATACAATGTGATAAGCTCACAGAAGGCTAACTGGCCCGGGGCCTTGGATCACAAAGTCATAGAACCTTCTCTAGCCATAAGAGACCTTGAGAGTCCTTTGATCTTATTTTGTGCATGAGGAATTACATTCAAGAGACAAGCAGTAACTTTCTCAACATCACAAAACTGATCTGTGGCAAAGATAGAGTTAGAGCCCTAGCTTCCTGATTCCCAGTTCAGTGTTATCTTTACTCCTACACACCATCACTCTGCCTGAACTCCATACCTTTTGATGAAGTCCTGCTGGTCCTATACCCTACCTTGATCCCAGAAAACTGGGTAGAGTCTACTGTGTTTTAGGCCCCGCTGTTCTGGTCCCCTAGTGCTGCAGCTAAGATTGGGCAGTACCTTAAGTGCTGAGTACACAATTTAACCCAACCTTGCACATAAGAATTGAAAGATACCAGCCCACCTGTCTCATGAATTCATGGATAAATCATGGCTTCTCTCCCCACCCCCCACCCCCCACAATGCTTACTGGGCTGGTTGCTATTGGTAGATGCCTTTTTGGAACACAAGAACTCAAAGAAAGGTAAATTCTGTCCCTGCTCTCGCCCTCATTGCTGCTTTCCCCACCCACCCAGAGAGGGGCTCCCTGGCTCCAGGGCTCAAAGCTCAGCAGCAGATGAAACTGTCACATTAGCCATTTCACACAATTGTTTCTGCTGAATGGAAGAACCTCTCCTTGCAAATCAAATACATTCTGGGGAGGGAAAAGTAAAAATCAATGCCCGGTAGAAAGTTCCCCCTGGAAAACTAATTTGTTCTCATGAAAAGTTCCTTTATGATAACAGGATGTGGCAACTCCTACAGAGGGGGAGAGCCGGTGTCTGCCACTGGCTGCAGGTCTAGCTCGGAGGAAAGCCAGAGCATTGGAGGAAGGAGGTAAAAGTCAGGAAATCACAGGACAATCAGGAGAGGGGACACCTGTTTGGGTAATGGGCAGACTGAATAAACTCCCTTTGAAGTGCCCTCCAACTCTGCAATAATATATATACAATACTGAGACATTTATACCTTCCCATTTTAGTAACTGGGGAAAAGAAAGTGTTTTCATGCCAAGGGATATGCTCATGGTGATGAGTTTGTCTAGTAATTGGGAGAGACTGAAGAAGGCAGGGAGTGGGAAGGGACTGGGAAGGAAGACTAAGGAGGAAGTGGATTGTAGGACCATAGAGTCACAAAATTAAAATCAAAATGGTCGCTGGAGGTCATCTAGAGCAGAGGTGTCAAACACACGCCCAGAGTGTCCTGAACAGATTAAAATGTAATTGGAAAACATTTAACAAAATGAAAAAAATATATAATAAAACTGATATTGCTAATTTTCTAAGTCTATATGTGAATATACACCGCTAATCTAAACTAATTCTTCATTTTAATAGATTAGATAATTGAGGACCAGAGAGATTAAAATATTCCCAGTCATAAATAACAGAATCAAGATTAGAACTCATGTCCTCAGACTTTAAACTCATGGCTCTTTCCAGTGAACCACACTGACTTTTGAAGGGTTTATTTTTCTTTTATGGTCTTTTTTTTTAAGGGTCCTCATCTTGGGAAGTTTCCAAACTCTTCCTTCCAACTTTCACTGAAAAGACCACATCAAAACATTCTACTAATAATAACAACAATAACAATAAAAGCTAACATTCATATAGCACTTGAAGATTTACAGAGTACATTGCATATATTATCCCATTTAGGAGAGCAACCCTGGAAGGTGTTATAATTATCCCTTATGCCATTAAAAATATGTGCCATTTTTATCCCTTAATAATATGCTATTATTGTTTTGTAGATGAAACTGATTCTGACAGACGTTAAACAATCTGCAGAGGAGTAGATAATATTAAGTATCTGGGGCAGGATTTGAACTCAGGTCTGCTTATTCAATGTTTTTTTCTGTTGAACCACCTCATTGGTTTTGTGTGTTTTTTTTTTTGCCTTTTTTGGAGGGCAATTGGGGTTAAGTAACTTGCCCAAGGTTACATGGCTAGTTGTGTGTGTGTGTGTGTGTGTGTGTGTGTGTGTGAAGTGTCTGAGGAAGGAACCGAACTCGGGTCCTCCTGACTCCAAGGCTGGCGCTTTACTCACTGTGCCACCTAGCTGCTCCCACCTCATTGTTTTAGAGAGCTCTGATACAACCAGAGAAGAGAGGCTCCAAATTATTGTTGTTGTTTTTTTTTAACAGTCAACTGGCACCAAGGATATCATGTCAAAATTTGTAGAGATTTGCTCTACTCTGGCCTGAAAATTTAGGGGACTTGATGGCTGCGTTCTAGAGGCATAAGAAGTGGAAGGAAAGAGAAGGAGGGAAAAACACAGAGAAAGGAACATCCCACTCCTCTCCCATCCAAGCGGCTTGCCATGACAGGCTATCCTTAGCATACACATGACTTTCCTTCATGAATTCTGCAGTCCAGCCAGAAGCTTTCTTGTTGTGTGTTCCATATAGTATTCCATCTCCCATGTCTATGCTTTTGCTGTGTATCCCACAAGCCTGTGATGCATTCCATTCTTACCTCTATCTCTTAAAATCCCCAATTTCCTTCAAAACTCAGTTCAAGATGAGGTCTTTCCTGTTCTCTCCAGCTGCCCATGCCTTCCCCTTAAAAATTACATTTTATGTATTTTGTATATGTTGTGTATACACATGCATGTGTGTATATTGCATGCATATTGTCTCTGTATAATTTTCCATTAGAATAGGGAAGGAGGATGTTAGAACACTGAACACTGGGACTAAAAACCTTGGGACATAAAATGTTTGAACTGGAAGGGACCTCAGAACATAAAATGTTAGAGCTGGGAGGGACTTGAGAACATAAAATGTTACAATATAGCCTGCAGAATGTCAGAGTTGAAAGGGACCTTGAAAGGAGCTTTAGAGCACAAAAATGAACCTTAGAAAATAGAATATTAGAAGTGGAAGGGGTGAGAACAGATGCTGAGTTTATACGCTGTGGCTACAACTATGTAAACAGAAAGAAAAAGTAGAAGACTGAATAATGTGTAAAGAGAAGGACAAAGCTCTGTCCTAGAAAAGAGCTGAGAAGACCTATCTCCCTTCTCTTCCTACTGAGGGGATGGACTAAAGGTAATTCCTACAGTGGTTGGTTTTGCTGAACTGACTTTTTTTTTCTCTTTCCTTTTATATCTTTGTGAAGAGGGATATCTCAAAGGATGAGGGAAGACATGAGATAGAACTGGAAATTAGAATGAAGTAAAAGCCAGAGACATTGATAAAAATAAAGGGAGGGAAAAAGAAGAGGAAGGGATTTTCTGAACACATAAAATAAGAAAAGTACCATGTTAAAATATATAAGGGAACTTATAACACAGAATTTTAGAGGAAGGAAGCTTAGAAACTACATAGTCTAACTGCCTTCTTTTACTAGAAAAGAAAATTGAGGACCCTGAGAGGAGTGACTTGGCAGGATGAATGAAATAAAGAAACTTTAAAAGTTCTGACTGTGTGCTAATCCACTGGGGCTACATTTACAAAAGCAAAGACATCCTCTTCCATCAAGGAGTTTAAAATCTAACCAAGGAAGATAGTGTGTGTAGGGGAGCAGTGTCCTGGGAGGGTCGTCCAGGTATAAGGGGACAGACAGGGTTGGGATTGAATACAGAGAGAAAGACACTAATCTGAAGTCACACAATTTGGTCATCTCCCTGTCCAAAGGCTAAATCCTATTCCTGGGAGCATTGCAGCTGTTAACCTGATAGTTCTGTGCCTACCCCCAGTCCTGTACAGATCTCCTCCCTTTTTTAGTACTGATGGTGGCACTTGCCATGAGCTTGACTCTCTTTAGAATCAGTGGGCACCAATGCAACCTGAAGCAACCATCTTGCCCTGTCACCACTGTAACCTCTAGGAAACCCAGGCAGAGATGGGGGTCAGGACATTCTAATCAATAAGTCCTATCAATACTTTCTAAATGTCTCTAATATTTTCTCTTTTCTCTCTATTCTTCCTCTAGTCTGGGAAGACAGATTTTACCCAGGGAGAAGAACTGGGGGAAAAAATAGGTTAAAATTAGAGGGAGGCAAATTCTGTCTCAGTATAAGGCCTTTCTGTTTCCTTCTTTCCCCCTCTCTTATCTATGTGTCTTTGTTCATTTCTCTATATCCCATTTCTGTTGGCCTAAGTTCCTCCTTTTGTTTAAACCCCAGCTCAGGTGAATAAAAAAACTTTGAAAGTTCTGACTATGTGCTAATCCACTGGGCTACATTTACTACAGAGGGCTACAGAGGCTTCCAAGAAGAAGGTGGAACTTGAGCTGGTTGGTCTTTTGGCAGTTGTCTGAGATAGGACTCTATTGGTACATTCAAGTTCCACCTGAGACACATACTGCTCGTGTAACCTTGGGCAAATGACTGAACTTCTCAGTGCCCCCTAGCAACTCTATTAGACTATAAGTTGAAAAGAAGAAAAGAAAGAAAGAAGGAAGGAAAGAATGAAATAAAGAAAAGAAGGACTGGAAAAAGGGAAGAGAGAAAGAAAGAAAGAAAGAAAGAAAGAAAGAAAGAAAGAAAGAAAGA
>NW_027185754.1:24352766-24362341 GCF_028583685.1 Petaurus breviceps papuanus | reverse complement strand
AAGAAAGAAAGAAAGAAAGAAAGAAAGAAAGAAAGAAAGGAAGGAAGAAAGAAAGGAAGGAAGGAAGGAAGGAAGGAAGGAAGAAAGAAAGAGAGAGAGAGAAAGAGAGAAAGAGGGAGAGAGAAAGAGAGAAAGAGAGAGAGAAAAAGGAAGGAAAGAAAGAAAGGAAGAGAAAGGGGGAAGGAGGAAGGAAGAGAGGGAAGGAAGAAGGAAAGAAGGAAGGAGGGAAGGGAAAAAAGAAAGAAGGGAGAGGGAAAGGAAAGAAAGAAGACAAAACAGGAACTACTTGAAGGTTTTTGATCAGAAAAAATGATGTGGTTACATGAATGCATTAAGAAGATTACATTAGCATTGTTTAAAAGATTAATTGGTAGCAGAGAACTCTATCATGTACCTTTCACAATTATGACTGGGGGAAGAGTTCTTAATCAAACAAGGGATAGAAGTGATCACAAAAAGGAAAAGAGATAATTTTGATTATATGAAATTGAAATATTTTTATGTGAACAAAATCAGTGCAACTATGCTAACAAGGAAAATTGTCAACAAGGGAAAATCTTTCTATCTCATATTTCCAATAAGGGTGTGATTATTCAATATATTTAGAGAATTACATAATAAAAAATATATAAGACCAAGAGCCATTCCTCAATAAATTGTTGAATTATTCAAATAAAGAACCCTCAAAATAATTGAAAAATATCAACAGCCTTATTGTGATTACTCTAATTCATCAATAATGAGAGAAATGGACATCAAACCAACTCTTAAAATTTCTTTTTACATCTAGCAAACTGGCAAAGATGATGAAAGGTAGAAGTAGTAAATGTTGTAGGGACTATTCAAAGTTAGGTACACTAACACTGTTGGTGAAGTTACAATTTGATTCAATCATTCTGGAAGTTATATGGAATTATACTAAGAAAGTAGCTAAGATATTAATATCTTTTTCCACCAGAAATCTCACTGCTAGATATGTTGCCTCCAAGGAAGATAATTACAGAGAAAAGGGTCCCATATACATCAAAATATTTTTAGCAGTTGTTTCTGTGGTAGCAAAGAATTGGAAATCTGATCATTGGTTGGGGAATGACTAAACAAATTATGGTACTGCACCCTAAAGCTATTAAAGAAGAGTGGGAAGAATTACATGAACTGATGAAGAATGAATTAGAACCAGGAAAACATTATACATGAATACACAATGAATGGAAAGGGAAACCAACACAACAACAACCCGACCTTGTAGACTATGTGATAATGAGGACCAAGGATGGCGCTGAAAAAGAATTGAGAGAGGGGCATTATGGGGCTGTGGCTAGGACACTGGGGCACAAGTATGGAAGACCTGAATTCAAATCTTACCTCAGATGCATGCTATGTGACCCAAGATATGTCACTTAACAACTCTATATCGTTGTTTCCTTGTTTATAGAGGGAAGGGATTAGACTTAATAGCCTCTAATGTGTTTTCCAACCAAAATGCTTGGATCCTTTGACCTCCATTCCCTGCTTTCAAGGTGGAGTACTATGGATATGGAATATTGGAATATTGCAAATCGTACAAGGCATGGTTGATGTGTTGGTTGGTTTTGTTGAACTGATATTTTGCTTCTTTTGAAACTTTGTTACAAGCGTTATCTCAGTTGAGTAAGGGAAAGGGATATGTTTGGAAACAAGGGAGATGTAAACTCAAAATACAAGTATTAGAATGTGATTTTTAAAGAGGAATTAATTGGGGGAAAGGAGAGACTGAGGACAGGAAGAATCTTCAGAATCCTTAACTCATTTGGAGGCTGAGATTCTTGATATCTTTTATGAGAAGCCTTTCTTGATCTTCCTAGTTAGTTTCCTTTCTCTTCAACCTATCCTAAATAAACTTCATTGTTTATGTACTGTATCTCTCTTTTTGTTGTTCAGTCATTTCAGTCCTGACAACACTTTACAACTCTATTTGGGGTTTTCTTGGCAAAAATACTGGAATGGTTTCCCACTTCCTTTTCCAGATAAAGAAACTGAGGCAAACAGAGTTGGACTTGCCAAGGGACGTACAGCTAGTAAGTGTCTGAGGCTGGTTTTGAACACACATCTTCCTTACTCCAGGCCCTGGGTACTCTGTGCACATTGTCCACTAGGTGACACCATCCAGCTGCCTGGGTATCACCATGGTAGAAGATAAGCTTCTTGAGAGCAAGAATTGCGTTGGTTTTGTATTCATGTGCCCAGTGTCTTCCCATAGATCTTTGCACCAATTAAGTGCCTGATAAAGGTTGGTTGTGGCACCTCTATCTTTCTCATCTACAACAGTCCTACTTTCATTTCCCATTGTCAGCACCACCTTAGTTCAGGTTATTTTCTTATTGTAATAAATAGAAGCAACTAGATATCAAGGTGGAGTGCTGGGTCTGGAGTCAGGAAGACCTGATTTAGAATCCTGCTTCAGCCATTTTCTAGCAAGTAAATTGAACAAGTCACTGAAACTGTTTGCCTTAGTTTCCTCAACTGTAAAAGGGGGATAGATAATAATAGCTCCTACCTCCTAGGAACAAATAAGACAATATATATAAAGCACTTAGTACAGTGCTTGGTACATAGTCGGCACTATATAAATGCTAGCTATAAATGGCTTCTTAATTAGTCTTTGCTTAATCCAACAAGGACTTATTCAGTTCCTACTGTAACAACAAATTTAAATAGAAAAAACCCAAAAACTAGAGTTGTGACACTAGGCCCTAAGCATACAAAGACTAAAAAAAAAAAAAAGGACCCTGCCCTCGAGAAGCTTATATTCTGCTGAGAAAGAAGTGTGGAGTTAAATCAATAGAATTTGGCAACTGGTTAGATTGAGGGGGATTTGTGTGTGAAGGGGGAGATAAAGGGTAGAGAGAGTTGAAAATTGCAATAGCAGCAAGAGAAGAGAAAGAAATTAAAGGCATTAAAATAGGCAAAGAAGAGATAAAATGATTCCTATCTGTTGATGGCATGATGATTTACTTAGAAAATCCTAGGGAATCAGCAAAGAAACTAATCAAGACAATAGCTTCCGCAACATTGCAGGCTATCAAATAAACCCACAAATAACAATATTTCTATATGATAATAAAATCTAGGAGCCAATAATAAAAAAGGAAATCCATTCAAAATTACTGCAAAATGCATAAAATATTTGGGAGTCAGTCTAACTGCAACACACAATATTTATATTAATTCAGTTACAAAATCTCCTTAAAGAAAAAAAAATATTGTTGGACTATTAATTATATGTGCATATGTATATATGTATATGTGTATGTATGTGTGTAAATATATATTTATATTTTTTAAAGCTCTGAATATTAGAGCTTGGAGAAACCTTAGAACATAGGTTATTAAAACAGAATATTAGAGCTAGAAAGGACCTTAGGATGTAGGTTTTTAGAATAAAGAATGTTAGAACACAGGTCATAGAATGTTATAACTGGAAGGGAACATAGGATTTATCTGTCCCAGTCCCCTGAATTTTACACAGGAGGAAACTGAGGTCTTGAGAGTAAAATGACTTATCCAAGGTCTCATATGAGCTAGTAGTTGAGATGAGATCCACTACAGGTCTCCTGTGTCTCAGCCTGGTCCTGTCTCCATTACATACACCACTGAGTCCTCTCTTCCCCTGGGACCCTGGGGAGGGTAGGGGAGGAGGAGGTGCAATTCGTCCAGTAGAGTCTGTTCCTCATCATCGACGCAGATGCCACAGATGCTGGCCCCATAATTTTGTGACTTTAACACTCCTATAAAATGACATCGATATAAATATTGTTAATGGCACTAACACAATGTTAAGTCAGGTTTTACCGGACTCCCTCATCCACCCTCTAGATTTATTAGCTATAGGATTTGAAGTAAATTTTTATTAGTTCAAGCTAAATCCAGCACGTGTGGACCTAGGCAGGTTTCCTCTTCTTGGGTGGCTCCCCCTCTCTCCATGATGGCTTGAGCAACCTCCATCCACCTGCAGTGTCCAGGATAAATCTTGCAGAATGAAATATTTATTAATTTTGCTAACTGATGTTGATCTCATAAATTACCCAGACTTTTTCATGAAACAGTTATTAACATCCATGGCGATATGTTAATGGCTTATTGACCAAATATGGGATAATTAGACCCTGGGAGCACTGGCCAGGGTGATGGAGGAGAAGCAAATTTGGCCCTTATTACGCCAACGACCTAGTTAATATCTTACTCTGAATTTCAGGTAGAGTCTTCAGCTCAGGGGGAATATAATAGCTTCTCCTCTCTGGGTGGAAGGAATAAGGAGTTGGTCTGGGCGCCATTCACCCCAATCCCTCAACCCCTATCAGCATCTCAACAACAGGGAGCAGCCTGATGCAGTAGAATGAATGCTGGATTTGTGGTCAGAAGACCTGGGTTTGAAACAAAGCTTTACCATTTACCTATTGGAGACTTTGGTTGAGATATTTCACGTCTCTTTTCCTCTGTGGCATGGGAATAAAAATTATTATAGTGCACTTCTCCTAGGATTGTTGGGAAGGAAGTGCTTTGTAGACCTTCATAGAAATTAGGATTATTATTATTTTCCCCTGAAAGGCTGATTTGATTTTTTTCACTATGAAAAGTTTGGATATCATTAAGATACTAGTAGCCTCGTTATGATGTGTATCCCCCAATTATACCTATAAAGGAGTCACCCTAGGCTTTAGGCATTGCTGATGATGTCAGCTTCCCAAGGCACTCTCTCCTTCCCTGGAATAAGGGGGATCCTTGCTCCATCCCCTCCCCCAATTCCATTATGCCCAGACTCTGTGCTAGGTGTTAAAGATAAAGCAGACAAAACAAAACATAAAGAAATAATCCTTGACCTCAAGAAGCTTACACATGTAGAAAGTAAATGCAAAATAGTTTTAGGATGAGGGCATACTGACAAAGGAAAGGGTGGTGATTAGGAGAGATCTCTTGAAAGGAGGTAGCAGCCAAAGTGAGCATTGAAAGGAGCTAGAGATTCTAAGAATCAGAAGTGAAAAGGGAGAGCATGGGGGAATGAGGATGAGTCTGTGAAAAGACATGGAATTGTGGAACATTGACACAGGAGCATCAAATATACCCGTTTGGATGGAAGGTAACACGCATAATGGAGAGTAATGGGCAATCGGTCAGGATAACAAATTTAGGGCCATGACAGTCAAACTACGCAGGGGATACTTTAGAGAGATAGTCAAAATAGTAACAGAATTTATTTGCAGGAACAAAAAATGGACAATTCTAGGGAAACGATGAAAAAAAGTAAGAGTGAAGGGGGAATAGTGGTGGATTTCAAACTGCATTTCAAACTATAAACAAAGCTATTCATTACTAGTTAAAAATAAAGTAGAAAAATAGATTAATAGAACAGATTAATTAGACAAAGAAGCAGAAATAATCAGACTTGATAATCCTGTGTAACATACCAGAAAACATAAATTACCTAGGAAAGAACTCCCTATTTAACAAGAATTTCTGAGAAAACTGGAAAATATTCTGTCAGAAATTGGGTTTAGGCCAATATCTTACACTATATACCATGATAAATATAACTGGAATAAATGACCTGAATATTAAAGATAAAAAAAGGAGAACCAGATTAAATTCTTCTCCTTCTTCTTGCAATTCTTAGTCAAGCAAGGGGTAAACTTGACCATAGAAAATAAAGTAGATAATTTTAATTTCATGAAATTAAAAGACTTTTGCATAAAAAAAATTAATTCCATTAGGATAAGAAGTGGTTAAATATCTTCATAGTAAATAGCTGTGAAATGATTCTGGAAAGATAGGCTAAAGCCAGATTTATGAAGAGCTTTAGGTGCCAGTATGAAGAGCTTGAATTTTTTACTAAAGGAAACAAGGAACTCTGAAACTTCTTGAGCAGAAGGATGCCACGGTCAGATCCATGCTGTTGGGATTTATCAGCTGTGTGGAGGATGAATTGGAGAGATGAGAGACTGGGTGCTGGGGGTGGAAGGTGGGGGGATGCGAAGGGGAAATAATTAGAAGCTACTTCAATAGACCAGGCCAGAGGTGATGAGGAACTGACTGGGGATGATGACCATATGAGTATAAACAAGAGAGAAGATTCTCAAGATAGAGTGGAGGTAGAAAGAATATACAAGTCCAGGAAACTGATTGGATGTGGGGAGATTTGGAGAGTGAAGAGAGGAGGAAAACTCTTATGTTACAAGTTTGGGTGACTGGGGGAATGGTGCTACCATTAGCAAATATGGGGAAGACAAGGAGAGGGAAATGTAGAGAGAAAGATAATAAATTCTGCTTTAGGCAGACTGAGTTTGAGGTGCCTATATCCAGGTATACACACACGCATGTATGTGTGTGTGTACATACACACATAATACACATATATGCATCTCTCTCTCTCTCTCTCTCTCTCTCTCTCTCTCTCTCTCTCTCTCTCTCTCTCTCTCTCATTCCATTGGTGATACAAGGCTGAAGTTCAAGAGAGAAATGAGAGCAGGATATGTAGATCTGTGAGTCATCTGCAGAAAAATTATAGTTGATTTCATGAGGGTTGATAAGATCAGAGAGACTGAAAAAAGTCTAGAATAAGGTCCTATTGTGCCCTCCAGCACAGAGGGAAAGACTTGATGAGTGACCCAGTAAAGGAGAGTGAGAATGAATGATGAGAGAGGAAGGATGAAAATCAGGAGAGTATGGATGAAGAGTGAGTGATGATCAACAGTGTCAAACTCTGCAGAGTTTTCAAGAAGGACGATGGCTGAGGAAAGACCATTGGATTTAGCAATGAAAATATTGTTAGTAACTTTGGAAACAGTAGTTTCTTTTGAATGGTTGGATTAGGAATCAGATTGCAAGAGACTGAGAAGTCAGGAGGTAGGTGAGGCAATGGGTCTAGATGACTTTTCTTAGGAGTTTGTGGAAAGAAATAGAGGTTAAGGGGAAGCAGAGTCAAGGGAAGGTTTTCTAGGGATGGGAAAAGTTAGGCATGCTTGTAGGCATCAGGAAAGAAGGCAATGGATATAGAGAGAGTGAAGAATATGGGAGTGGTGTGTGTGTGTGTGTGTGTGTGTGTGTGATTGAAAATGCAAGCTCCTAGAAGAAAAAACAAAGGTGTGTGGGCCAGGATTTTTGTGGAACTGGAGAGGTTGAGTTAACCTCTCCCACCACTCTCCACCAATCAACATCTGCTTGGGCTATTGCAATCAAGAAGGCTGGAGAACAGACTTGGGGAAATTGGGGTTTACTTTGCTCCAAGGTAGACTTGTCAGGGACTCGAATGTGAACTCTTTGGGTAAGAGGTAAAAGTAAAAGTAATTTATGAGACATTGGCAAGGAGCTGGAGACACCAGGGAATCTCTTTGCTGATTGCCCTTTTTTTTTTTTAACCTTCTTTCCGGTGTGGGTGTTTGTTTCTTTTTTTAATTTGTTTTTTATTCTCTGGACTGCTTTAAACTGCCTTGAGAATTGCTTCTGCTTTACTGTGTTGGAATACAGTTTAAGTAAAAGGACTATTTGTCTAAACTTTCTGGTGCTAAGTGATCCACTGTACCAGATAGATGATAGTGACCTCAATGTGGGGGTGGTTCCGAGGGCACAATTAAAAAGGTTGGCCCTGACAAGCAGAAAGATCACATCTTCTAAGGTTAGAGAAAAGGGGAAGATGGCTATAGATGGCGTTGACAAGATTTGAGATGTACAGCTGTGGAGGAGAGGGAGGGAGTTTATAATATTCTTAATATTAAACCCCTTTGTTCTTGGTAAAATGTGAGGTGAGGGGCTTGTCTGAGTGGGAGGGAAAGGAGAGTAGTGTTAGTGATTTGAGGAGAGAAGAAAAGGTTTGCAATGGATACTGTGAGGAGTGTGTAGAAAACCCATTAGGGAAGAGTAAAAGGATTGGCGCATAGTAATGAAGGTTCCCTTGAAATTAAATGAAATGGACTTTTAGTGGACCCAAGAAGTACAACTGCATGACTTCTTCCAGTTTTTTTCAGCCTCATGGGAAGAGGAATTGAGATGTGAATGGTGGAGGTAGGGAATAGGAATGGTAACTCACTGTTGAGCTTTGGCAAGTATGTGGGTTGGTAGATCCAAAGAGCAAGAAATTTGAGGAAAGAAAACAGTATAAAATTGAACTGGTTAACTCTAGGATAAAGACAGTGAAGGGATGAAAGTGAGGTCAGAGAAGAAAAGTGATAGAAAAGGAAAGAGAAGGGTGGAGTGATTAGAAATCATGAGGAGGAGAAAGAATAGGTTTAGAGGAAGTGAGGCAAAGTACGAGTTAGAAGCATAACAGGGAATATTCTGAGAGAAGAATTTCAGAATTCTAGATCATGGAGATCAAATGGTTATAGGTGATGGTGAGATCAAGAGTATGACCATATCTATGTGTAGCTGAGTTAGAGTGAAAGTGAAAATCATGGAAAATACCTCAGATATTATTAAAAAAAAATTTTTTTTGACGGGAGAATGCAAGGCAATTGGGGCTAAGTGACTTGCCCAAGGTCACACAGCTAGTTAAGCGTCAAGTTTCTGAGGCCGGATTTGAACTCAGGTCATCCTGACTTCAGGGCTGGTGCTCTATTCACTGAGCCACCTAGCTGCCCTACTTCAGATAGTATTATGCTTCTATATTTTATAGATGAGAAAACTGAAGTTCTGAGATGTTAAGAAAAGGAAAATGACCTATTGAATAAAGGGTTGGCTTTAGAATTGAGAAAACCTGTGTTCAAGTCTTGTCTCTATAATCCTTTGTCAAGTCACATAACCAAGGCATTAGGCAACTCTCTAAGAGTTTAAAATGGTTGTGGGGCAGTTGTAGATCTGCATTGGTAGGAGGGAATTCCCTTCTTGGAATCTATGCATACCAAAGGAATGAGAGATCCAGTCTAAAATAAAAATGGAAGGACTCACACGCAACTTTAGTTATCAGGGCCCTTGCTGGGAAGGGCATTTCTTATCTTAATCTAAGTACTTTTGTCATTGGATCATGGATTCATATTTGGAAGGGACCTTATAGGTCCTGGAGTCAATATAGATAAGGGAAGGGAGGCTAAAAGTGCTCCAGGCCTAGCACTCAATCCACTGAGCTACCTAGCTAACTAGAATGAAGCTGTTAGAACATAGAATGGGAAGTGTCAGAGTTGAAAGGGATCTTAGATCTCTGGTCCATCACCTTCATCTTCCACACAAAGAAGCTGAGTCACAGAAGGGGGAGCCAAGTCACGTGGCTACTTTGTGGAAGGATTAGTTCTTGAATCTAGGTCTCCTGAAGCTAAGTCCAGTTCTCCAGAAGCAATGGTGACTAGACAACATACCTTGATCAAATATTTAGTTAAGTGCCCACTATGTGCAATGAACTGTGCTATACTCCCAGAGCAAAATAAGACATAGACCTTCCCCTCAAGTAGCCTATGAACCAGTGAGTAAGATTCTTTCTTTCTTTCTTTCTTTCTTTCTTTCTTTCTTTCTTTCTTTCTTTCTTTCTTTCTTTCTTTCTTTCTTTCTTTCTTTCTTTCTTTCTTTCTTTCTTTCTTTCTTTCTTTCTTTCTTTCTTTCTTTCTTTCTTTCTT
>NW_027185754.1:24292161-24352666 GCF_028583685.1 Petaurus breviceps papuanus | reverse complement strand
CCTTCCTTTCTTTCTTTCTTTCTTTCTTTCTTTCTTTCTTTCTTTCTTTCTTTCTTTCTTTCTTTCTTTCTTTCTTTCTTTCTTTCTTTCTTTCTTTCTTTCTTTCTTTCTTTCTTTCTTTCTCTCTCTCTTTCTTTTTTTCTTCCTATCCATCCTATCTATCTATCCATCCATCCATCTATCCATCCATCCATCTATCCATTCATCTCTCTATCAGTCCATCTAATCTATCATTATATATACACAAATGTACAAAAATTTCAAATCAAAATATAACAAGTGAATAAGACAGTAAAAAGTTCTATGAAATCAGACGATGAGGGAGAGCTCTCTTGCTTAAGGGAAGGCTCCATGGAAGAGAGTCATGTGGGGTGGAGGAGCCCAGGAGATGCAGTATTAGATTGCTCATTTACTGAATAGTTGATATCTTCTCCATGTTAAATCTAGCATAGATTTTTTTATAGAGACCAGATGCCACAGCTGACCCTGGGATGGATAAGGTCTCTAGGGCCTAGACACAGGAGGTCTCCCTCAGGGGCAGGAGGAGGGGACCCCCAGCCCAGGCTCAAGTTTGGGCTAGAGATCTCTACTTTGTCCTTCTCTTTTCATTCCACTAAACCTTCCACTTGCCTTTTCAAAGCTTCTGTCCCCCTCTCATCCTCTCTAAGCTCACTTTTCTTTGTCTCTTCTACCTTTTAGTCCCTTTTCCCTCCCACTCTTCCTTTTCCTAAATCAATTTCCAAGTGTCTTCTCTCCATACCTGGAGTCTCAGAAGGTTCTGGGGAAGGTTGGTATTCGACTAAGAGGAATAGGGAAGGGCTACTCCCTTACAGACAGACCACATGCAGCCTCCTCCAACCTAGCCTTAAGACTGAAACTAGATAAGATTTGTATATATTCTGTCCTAGCCTTTAGAACACCCAGTATGCCTAAATCTGACTTTATAAAGCAAGTAAACTGAATTGGAGGTGTAGGATTATGGTGCTTATTTTAATAAAAAAAATCACCCATAGGGTAATGGAAAGATCTGGATAAGGACTGAAAGAGACCTTAGAATATAGAATGTTAGAGCATAAAACAGAATGTCACAGTTAGAAGGGTCTTGGCATTGGAGTCATAAGAGTCATAAGCAACTGACTACGTGTGTGCCATCAGGCAAGTGGCTTAATTTCTTTGGGACTCACTTTCCTTAATTGTAAACACCATGAAGTCCCCTTTCCAATTTTAACGTTCTATGAGAAGGATTTACCCCAAGCTTTCTTTAAGTGGAGAGTTCCCTGATACACTTGGAGGTCACCTTAAGATTTAATTCACAGCAATTCCTTTTACATACAAATTTCCAAAAATGTGGCCACTATGTAAAAAGAAACTGACTAGATCCCACCCCCCCAATCCCCCCCCCCAGTAAATGCTCATTATAGTTAACCCTTTAATGATCTCTGCATGGCTGCTATGCATGCTGCCCTCCATTCCAGGTCCCAAGTCTCTGGCTGAACAAACAGTCACAAATTTATCAACCATTGAAACTCTTGAAGACGCTGACTCTCTTTGGGTGATATTTAATGAGCTTAGAAATGAGAAAATGCCTGTGCCTTTGCCAGAGACGCCAATGAGAATTTTAATGAGGGCTTATTTTTAATAAAAGGTTAATAAAGTTTAATTAAATTAAATTAATAAAGTTCAATATTTGTCTAGCATTGCATCAGGCATGGGTTGGTTTGATGGTGAGGCAGGAAGTAGTGGGGATTAAGCTACTCTTGTGTAGTGTTTGCTCTCAGCCCCAAATACTAATTATGGTGGATGGAGAGGGGTAGAGTCACTGATGCCCCTGGGGCCAGGGGTGGGGGTGGGGGCTTGGAAGGAGGAAGGAAAACAGAAGGGAAAAAAAGGCCCCACCACATAACAGCTCAGAGAGCAAAATGTATTTGTGTACTGGGATTCTCCCTTTGTAGATACTTAAAGACTTCTTGGTGGTAGTGGCAGTGGTGGTGAGGGTGACAGTAACTCAGGCACTTTTTACTGTTGGTGGATTCCATGCAATGGTTGGTGGTAGGTCTAGACTTACAAAATGCTAGAGGTAGAAGGGATTTTGGAACATAATATGTATGTATATAGAATACAGCATGTTACAGTTGGAAGGAACTTAAAAGCCAGACTGTTAGAGCCAGTAGGGACCATAGAATTTGAGAACACAGAATGTTAGGGTTAGAGAAGACCTTAAAAGGTAGAATTCTAGAACACAGAGCATAGACCATTAGAGCTGGGAGGATCTTAGAACAAAGAAAACTAAAATATGGAGGCTAGAATTTCAGAGCTAGAGAGGTTATTAAAATGTAGACTACCAGAGAAGGATATTTGAAATATGCTTTAATTTATAAGTAAGTAAACTGAGGCCTGGATTAGAGAATGGATTTAGCTAGTGAGTTGCAAAGTAAAATTTAGAATCCAGATCTTTTAACTCTAGACTCCTTGATTTGGGAGATAAAGAGGGAAAGAAAATGACAAGTTTTTCTCTTTCTGGAAACATTTATTTTTTCTTGCCTTTTGGAGGGCAATTGGGGTTAAGTAACTTGCACAGGGTTACACAGCTAGTTTTTTTGTGTGGGTGTTAAGGGTCTGGGGCTGGAACCGAACTCAGGTCCTCCTGATTCTGGGGCCAATGCTTTACTCACTTCGCCACCTAGCTACCCCCGGAAACATATTTTTTATAAAAACAAAAATATCAAAATAAATGATACCAACGTGAATGTCAATGGAGAATTCTTGAGGGGACTTTGCCTGAAAGTGAGCCCCAGGGCTTCTTGCAGACTCTCATAGGCCCTCTTTCTATGGGGGAGGGTTATTTCTCTGATAAAACCAAGCATGAAACCACAGTGGTACTTAGAAGGGCATTGCCTTACTTAGGGATCCAAATCTGGTGCTATGTCCACCATACCAGGCTGCCTCTTCCTTTCCCTACCTCCATGCATTTGTAACAGTCATCTGCCATCCTTGGAACACATCCTTTTATACCTCTACCCATTGAAATTCTTCCTTTCTTTCAAGGGCCAGTTCAGGTGCTTCCTCCTTTAAAACATATTCCCTAACCCTGCAGCTTAAAGTGATATTTCCCTTTCTTCAGTTCTTGAGACACTTTGCTGATTTGTTCCTGTCATAGCCTCTACTCAGATAGGTTCATGTCAATCCCCACTAGTGGATGGCAATCTCCTTGAGAGTTGACAATGAGCTTAACATACTTGGGGCTGAAAGTTTGTTTGTTTTTTTTGCATCAAAAAGTATGGCCAAAGGAAAGAAAGAAGATAAAGTTTCCTAATTTTTTGTGCCCTCTGTCACTGGATGGCTGACTGTTAGTATTAGGCCAATCAAATGAAGGGTCATAGATTCAGAGCCAGAAGTGACCTTGCTTGTGTGTTCAGTCATTTTTCAGTCATGTACAGCTCTTTGTGACCCCTTTTGGGGCTTTCTTGGCAAATATACTGGTGTGATTCACCATTTCCTTCTCCACCTAATTTTACAGATGAGGAAACTGAGGCAAACAGAGTTAAGTGACTTACCCAAGTTTACATAGCTCATAAATGTCTGAGGTCAAATTTGAACTCTGGGAGATAAGTCTTCTTGAGTTCAGGCCCAGTGCTCTATCCACTTTACTCCTAATCTAACCCCCTCATTTTAGCATATCCAGGATGGCTGCTAGCACAGGTTCTTAGATCTGCTTTACTAGGAAAGATAGTTGGTCAAGGGGTCAACATTCTTTTTTAATTACATTCAGTAGTTGAGGGGAAAAGTCAACTCCCTGAACTTCAGAGAAAATACAGAGAAAATGCAGAGAAAATTCAAGCAGGGAAATAAAGACCAATAGACATGGCCTCTGTCTGAGAAATTAGCACAGATCAACAGACAGAGCCAACTGTCTGACCCTGGCAATACATACATAGTTACCAGAGAGAGAAGCACCAACATTTGGGTTTTTCAAAGTGGGGGAGGGGGAGAACACCTTAACAGCTACCCAGAGTCTCCTCTGGTCAAATCACAAGAACACTCTTCCAATGCGTGAGCCCCCAAATTAAATGCTAACCTCAGGGTATATGCCCTTTTTTAGAGTCAGAGGGCATCACAACCCTCCTGACTCAGTGCCTAATTAGAAATCAACAAAAAGTGTGAAAGCCTTCCTACAAGCAAGCCTCCCTAAGCAAACTTCCCTAAATGGGCTCCAGGTGAGACCTATTGATGGGCAGGTAAGATCTTAAATCCCATTAACATTACAGTTGTAGGATTTGAAGCTAGGTTTCCCTGATTCCCAGCTCAGCACTCTACCCACTATGCCATACTGTTGTTCAGTTCAGTTCAATCAACTGGCATTTAAGACAATTCAACAAATATTTATTAGGCACTTACTTTGAGCAGGGACTTATGCTCAGAGCTGAGGACATGAAGATAAAAAACCAATGCAGCACTTGCCTTCCAAGACCCTACAATCTATTAGGTAGATTATAAAACTCCCATTTCTACAGCTTCATTATGACTACTACTACTACTACTGCTGCTGCTTACCAATTTTGTTCCCAGCAATGCCGTTCCTTGCATAATGGAAGCATTATTATTTGCACTAAATAAGTGAAGAAAGTGAGGCCAAGAGGAGAGAAATGACTTGTCTAGGGTTTCCTAGCTATGTAACCGCATTTAGCTTTTGAAATCAGTTTTTTTCTGACTTTTGTTCTATCCATTGTTCTTTCCTCAGCCCCTCTATAGCATAAGTCAAACGAATAAAGAACTATGGCACAAGCAAGGAAATGATTCAATGCATGGAAGGGATGAGAAGTGCAAGGATCCCTTCTGACTCCTGGAAAATCTTGGAAGTCTTCTTGGAGGTGGTGGCACCTGAGTTTAGTCTTGAAGGATGGGAGGAATTTCAACAGGTACAGTTTGAAGTGGGGAGGGAGCCTGCCTGACCAAATGCAAGAGGGGGCAGAACAAGGTTGGAGAGTGGAGGTTCATTTTGTCTGTAGTAAGGAGTAGCATGAGACTGTAAGGTTGGGAAGATCAAGCTGGAGCCAGACTTTGGAAGGACATTAATGCCAGGATCAGAAGTTGGCATCTTGTCCTATAGGCAACAAGCCAAGGATAGAAGAACAATTAATTACCCAGTAACAACCATCTTGTAGACCATAAGACATTTCAGAACCTCAATGGTGCTAAGCAATGTGCTTTTATGTATATTATTACCATTCTGGGGGACTCTGTTCCCAGCTCTGTTTTAAGCACCTCATTTGATTGGGGACTTTCCTACCATGGTCAGCAGGTGTTGGAGGAGGGCACCCTTGAACCTAGACCACCAAGGGTAGGGGGGGTGGGGAGAAGGGCAGCAGTGTGTTGGGTAGCAAATGGATGCAGGTAAAACAGAACTAGACTTGTAGTCAAAAGACCCAGGTCTCAGATCTGTCATTTATTAGCAGTGTGACCTTGGGCAAATTCTTTCCCTCTCTGGTCCTCTTTCCCCATCTATAAAATGAAGAGGTTGAACTAGATCAGAGGTTCTTGGCCTTAACCCTAACTTAGAATTTTCCTTTTGGTAATGGCACTTAAATATAATTAGTTTCCTTTCAATCTTGTGTATTTAAAGACATTTCTTCTGAGAAAGGGACATAGATTTCAACAGACTGCCAAAGGAATTTGTGACAAAAAAAAGAAGAAAAGAAAAAGAAAAAGATTGAGCCCTGGATGTCCCCTAAGACTCCCTTTTTCCACTTCTAATAGTCTTTGCTCTGTGTCTCTTCTAGCCCTGGTATTCTGTGTTGGGTGTAAAGAAGTGTCAGCATCGGTCCTAAGGGTCAGGGCTAGAGGGTGGGAATGAGAATAGAGAGGTTGCGTTTTAGCATGTCAAACAGGCTTTGGGGCTTGGGGACAGGGCAGTAGAAAAAGAACACAGGAATTGGGGCCAGGAGACCTGGGTTTGAATCCCAGCTTTGGGACTCACCAGCCACGTGAACCTGAGCAAATCTCTTAGCCTGACCTCATTCTCCCTATCTGTAAAATGGGGACAAAAATACTTTCACTACTCACTTCCAGGTGGTATAATGAAGAGTGCTTTGCAAGGTGTACATTGTTGCCATAGAAATTGGACTTACAAGTTTGGTTCTGGTAAATAGGTTAGGAGCTCAGACTTTAATTCTAGTAACAAGTCCTGGGAATGGGTTTAGGTAGCAACATCTGTTTCCAATGACCAGATTGAAGGCTTGGAGATAGAGATGGGGCCACAGTCAGACCCCAGTGTCCAGGGCTAGGGATGTGCTGAGGCCACTCTGGGTCATTTCCCTCTCAATGACAATGAGGCAGCTGTGATTTCCCATAATCTCCTTCCTCATAATAAAACAAGGCGTACAGCCTCACCACGTCACTCCACCCGGAGGCCCAGAGGAGCAATTCCGAGTCATTAGTCTCGTCTGCCCCAGCGCTTGGGTCCTGGAGGGTTTGGGGTTATATGCAATAAGGCGAGTATTCGTCTGCGGGCTCTCCCCTGAGCACTAGGTGTTAATGAGGAAAATTTTCCAAGAGGCTGTTAACACTGTGTGGTTTTGAAAAAGTAACAAAGAAAAAGCATTTCTTTCTGGCTGCATCTTTTGTTTGTCCGTGTGTGTGTGTGTGTGTGTGTGTGTGTGTGGTTTCACCCTTTTCTTTCTGATTTTTGTATTTCCTCCCTTGATTGTTCACCTTAATATGATTACTCTCCCCTTCCAAGAGAACCTGTTGTGGGTAAAATTTCATGAACCATGTTAACTCCCAGAGCCCCTGGGGCTTTATTTATACCAGGCTGAAGAGTCTGGGCTTTCAGGTGGATGGGGGAGGGGTACAGTGGGAATGGGACATGATGACAGAGGATTAGAAGAGGCTCTCTCAGAAGCACAGGGAGTGCCCATCAGGCCACTCAGCAGTTCCTTAACCCCATCTCGGCCACAAGGACCTTTAAAAACAGAGAGAACCATGGAGAAACAATCAGGAAGCCCAGATTTCACTTTTGCCTCTACCATTCTACTCCTTTTGGGTCTCTAAGCATTCCAATTTCCTTCTCTGTGTTTCGGCTTTCCCATCTGTAAAATGGGACAAAGAGGTTTGAACAGATAATTTTGAAAGTTCCTTTCAGTTCTAGCATTCTATGTTCTAAGGCTCCTTCTAGCTTTAACATTCTATGTTCTAAGGTCCCTCCAACTCTAATATTCTTTGATCTAAGGTCCCTCCAACTCTAACATTCTATGTTCTTTAAAAAAAATGTTTTTGGGGTGGCTAGGTGTCACAGTGAGTAAGAGTGCCGGCCCAGGAGTTGGGAGGACCTGGGATTGGTTCTGGCCTCGGATACTTAACACTCACACAAAAAAACTGGCCTTGTAACCTTGGGCAAGTTACTTAACCCCAATTGCTTTAAACAAATGGTTTTTGTTTTGTATTTAAAGTTTTGAGTTCCAAATTCTATCCTTCCCTCCCTCTCATTGTTCCTCCCTCCCTGAGATGGTAAGCAATCTGATATAGGTTATACACATGCAATTATGTAAAACATCTTAGTCATTTTGTTCAAGAAGACTTGAATAAAGGAAAAAATGAAAGAAAGGAAGTGAAAAATAACAGGTTCCAGTCTGTATTCAAACAATATCAGTTCTTTCTCTGGAGGCAGATAGTATGCTTCATCATTAATCCTTGGTGTTGTTTTGGATTATTGTATTGCTGAGAATAGCTAAGTCATTCATAGTTATTCATCAAACAATATTGTTGTTACTGCCTACAATGTTCTCCTAGTTCTGTTCACTTCACTTTGCATCAGTTCACTTAAGTCTTTCCAGGTTTTTCTGAACCCATCCTACTTATCATTTCTTTTCTTTTTTTGCTTTTTGGAGGGGGGAAGGCAGGACAACTGGGGTTAAGTGACTTATCCATGGTCACATGGCTAGTAAGTGTTAAGTGTCTGAGGCCGGATTTGAACTCAGGTCCAACTGACTCCAGGGCCCATGCTCTACTCACTGCACCACCTAGCCACCCCCTACTTGTCATTTCTTATAGCACAATGGTATTCCATTATAATCATGCACCACAGTTTGTTTAGCCATTCCCCAACTGATGGGCATGCCTTCTATTTCCAATTCTTAGCTACCACAAAAAAGCTGATATATTTTTGTACAAATTGGTCCTTTCCCCTTCTTTTTGATGTCTTTGGAATATGGACCTAGGAGTGGTATTGCTGGGCATGAAGTTTTATAAACTTTGTGCATAGTTTCAAATTGCCCTCTGGACATTCTGTGTTCCAAGGTCCCTTCAGCTCTAATGTTTTCTGGTCCAAGATCTCTTCTAGATCTGACATTCTCTGACATTACAGATTACAGCTGTCCAGGACAGCTTTGTTGGCTTCTGGAAAAGATGGTTTTTCCGGATTCCTATTCCTGCCTGAGCAGGAGCTGCATTGAGCAGCCACCATGCATTGCAAAATGTGTAAAAGATGGCAAAATATTATTAACAAAGGCATTGATTTTCCTATTTGAGTTTTATGCATTTTATTAGCCAAACACTTTAGCACGTAACCGCTCTGAGTCACATTTACTCTGCGGAGCTGGTTATGAATCTGAAACGATGGCGCACGTAAAACGGAATTGACCACATTGCTTATGCATCAACAACAAAAATAAAAGCAGAAAGTGTAATAAAATGAATAGCACCCGGCAATTGCTGTAAAAAACAATATTACCCAAGGGACAGAAAAAGTTACCTCGGCTGTGAAATAATGCCAAGCCCAGGGCTATGTAATCAGAATCAGGGCCATTTTTCTGTCTCTGGGGCTCAGTCCAAGTCCATGTCATCCTTAATGCCTGGGTCCATGCCCCTGGGTGGCAACAGCTCTAAAGTGGTGATCTCCTTCAGGAAATGCCTCTTTGTGTTCTTCTGTGCACTGTCTGAGAAACAATAGATATTTCTGAGCATCATCATTAAGGAAAGTCACCTGGACCACCTTCCAAATTTAAGAGACCCTCCCCTCCCAACCCATTTCCTCAGGTTGTTTGGAGGCAAGGGGATGTGTGAAATGACCTTTCCATCTTGATGATTTATTTCTGCATTATCTTAAATCAAGTTCAAGAACTCAACAGACATTTACCAAGGATCTACTATGTGCAGAGACTTGGACTTTCTTCTTGTGGAGCTTTTAGTCTGGCAGGAGGAGAAACTACATTTTTGATTAATTCATTCACTTATTCATCAAATATCTGTTAAGCACCTTGATGAAACCATGGTTGACTTGGGACCAAGAAAGGGAAAAAGTATAAAAGAGGGAGACATTTAGATGGCAGTGATATTTGGGGGTATGGTGAGAGTTCCCACAGACTCATCAAAAATAACTCATGCTGAAATAATCTTCCTTCCTTCCTTCCTTCCTTCCTTCCTTCCTTCCTTCCTTCCTTCCTTCCTTCCTTCCTTCCTTCCTTCCTTCCTTCCTTCCTTCCTTCCCTCCTTCACTCCCTTCCTTCCTTTCTTCATCTCTCTCTCTCTCTCTCTCTCTCTCTCTCTCTCTCTCTCTGATAAGGTTACTAGATCAGGAGAATGCATATATACAGATTATAACTATATTTCCTCAAAGTATCTGGCAAAGTCTCTCATTATCCTTTTGGGTAATATGAAGGGATATGGTTTAGATGATAGTATAGTCAGAACTGGTTGAATGACCAGATCTAAGGAAAAAATGATTACTATCTATTTGAGGGAAGTCTCTAGAGGAATGCCCCAGGGCTTTGTCCTTGGTCCTGTACTTTCCAACATTTTTATTAATGACTTGGAAGAAGACATGGGAATCGTGCTTATCAAATTTGCAGATGGCACACAAGTAGGAGAGATCACTAACACACTGGAAGACAGTCAGAAAACATACAAATCTCAACAAGTTAGAACAAAGGACTGAATCCAAAGACATTTATACTTCTGTTTAAAACCACTACCACAACTGCTCAATTACAGGAGATGGGAGAGGTGTGATTAGAGAACAGCCTATCTGAAAGAGTGCTGGAGCTTTCATGGATGACAAGTTCAGTATAAAACAACAGAGTGCCATGGAAGCCAAAAAATTTAATGCTACCTTTAATGCCACAGAAGTGTTCACAGTATGGGAAAAGACGGCCTCATTATCCTCTTTTTGGGTCAGATTCAGATCTCACCTGGAAGGCTCTATTCAGTTCTGGGTGCTACAACTTAGGAGACATTGACAAGTTAGAGTGCATCCTGAAGGGGCATTAATAAACAACTGTTGAATTGAACTGAATCAAAGTAGGGAAGCCCAAAGGAGGAATGGGTTACCTTGGTAGGGAGTGAGTTTCTCATGATTGGAGGTTTTTATGTGGAAAATGAATAACTAGTCAGTCAGTAAGGTTTGAATAAAAGGCTAATGGGTTTGTCAATTAGAAGATCTTTGGTAACTCTGGAGAGAGCAGTTTGGGTTGAATGATGAGACTGGAAGCCAGATTATAAGGGTTTAAGAAGTGAGTGAGAGGAGAGAAAATTGAGGAACCTATTATAGATACAGCCTTTTCAAGAAGTTTGTCCACCAAGGGTAGAAGATATATAGGACAATAGTAGGGATGGAAGTATTAGTGAAGTTTTTTTTTAAGGATAGGGGTGATATGGGTGTGTTTGTAGGATGTAGGAAATGAGACAGTAGATGAGGAAAATAAATGAAAGACTAAGGGGCAGCTAGGTGGTGCAGTGAGTAGAGAGCTGGCCCTGCAGTCAGGAGGACCTGAGTTCGGATCCAGCCTCAGGCACTTAACACACACAAACAAAAAAACCTAGCCATGTGACCTTGGGCAAGTTACTTAAACCCAATTGCCCTCCAAAAATAAATAAATAAATGAAAGACTGGAAATGACAGAGGGGGCAAGTTTTCAGAGGAGATGGAACAGAATGACATTGCTTGAACAAGTAGAGGTGTTAGCCTTGGTAAAGAGTAAGGAGACTTTTATCATGGCCTTCATTCTTGAAGAGGATGAAAATAATGTCACTATATTGGAATTAAAGTACAGCATATCTAACTGTGGCTGGTCAGACCAATATGAGTTTGGAATGCTCTACCTCATGTTGGGCACAAATAGTCAACATGAACATTTGGAGTGAAGATGTCTCTAAATTTATTCCTCTTACATTTCTTATGACCCACATAGTGGCAGAAAGCAACTGAGTGATGTGAGGTGAGGAAGAAAGAGCTCAATCTATTTTTTTGGTAAAATATAAGACAAGGTTCTTAGATGAGGGAGCAGAGACAGAGGGAATCATGGGAGGTTTAAGGAGGGATGAAAAGGAAGAGCCACTGTAGAGAGTGGGATAGTGAGTTGGTAAGGGATTGCCTAGCAGCCCTTACAGTTTATGTAACAGAAATTTATATGGGTCCCACTCAGAATGGTTGCAATCAGGAATTCTGTGGTAGGGATTCTTGCCCTGACTGGGAAGGTATATTACCTCACTGTCCTCTGAAGGCCTTTCTAGCTCTGAGATCTATAATTCAGTGTAATTTCCTGATCTTATAACCTGAAAAGAGGATGGATGCTCTTAAGCTTTGGTCATTTAATGGCCAGAGACCTTACCACCCCTATCCTAATTCTGTTAAATCCCTGGTAATAAACATGCCTAATTAATGACAGGCTTTAGCACTACAGTGTCTACACACAGCAGCAGAATAAAGAAGACCCACATCTTGAATACAAAATCCATATATGGATTTCTCCATCTCCCTGACTCTAAATTGTCCAAAGAATTTTTTACTGGGGGTAGATGAAACCCATTCCTTAAGGAAAGTGGTAGCTGGGACTGAGGGAGGGATGCTGAGTAGGATTAAAGGAGGGAGGGGGAGGGGAGCTCTGGGAAGTATAGTGAAAGGGTAGAAGAGCAAATTCCAGGAGAGACTGAGGAGGGACCTGGTGTGTGCACACACTCAAGAACTGATGAGACTAGGCTGGGGATACCAGCTCCACCCAGTGATATTTAAACCTGGAAGGATTCTGTGTGAAAGCTTCCCAAGCCAGCTAGTGTCCTTCACAGCAGGAGTACAACCAAGGAAAAACATGCTGAGCAATAAAAGGATATTACCAGCAGGCCTGGCCCAGTAGAACTTGAGGTGATAGATAAACCATTTAAAATCCTAGCATATTAGCACCAATTTACCCAGCTTTTTCATTTACCTTATACTGATGAGTAATTTGTTGCTGTTGCCAATTATAACATGGGCCCTCTCCCACCTCATTTTTGAGAAGAACCTTTTAGATTTTCTTCCAGAAATTTGGTTTTGAGAAGGTTGAATGTTGAGAAGCAGTTAATCCCTTAAATAATAGTATTGTAAATAATTCCTTCTTTGATCACCTTAGAAGCAAAACATTATAGAATGTTAAAATTGGAAGGACTCATAGCTTAGAATGTTAGAGCTTGAAGGGACTGAAGTAAACTGGATTTTTAGGACATAGAATATTATAGCTAGACAGGACCTTAGAGAACTCCTGAGGAGTTTTAATGACCATGACATCAATTTGAGTCCATTGTGTGACATGGCAGCCAAAAAATGAGTGTATTTCATTGTGCATTAACAGAAGGCTATCGTGTTCAGCATGAGGGAGGGAACAGTCCCATTGTTCTTTGCCCTGGTCAGACTTCATTTGGAATGCTGTGTGTTCAGTTGTGGATGTCATATCGTAAGAAAGACATAGGTAAGTTAGACTCTAGAGGAGGGCAATTAAAAGAAGAGAAGGAACTGGAAATCATGCAATGCAAGGGGCAGTTGAAGGAACCAAGAATGTTTGGCTTGGAGAAGAGAAGTGTGTACAGGTGCATGCATGTGTGTGTGTGTGTGTGTGTGTGTGTGTGTGTGTGTATGATGATAGGTATCTTCTGGTATTTGAAGAATTGTCATATGAACTAAGAATTCTATTTCTCTTAAGCATCCCATAGACCATCCATAAGAGAAGTGTGTGGAAGACAAAGAGAGTGGGGGAAAAACACCACCTCAATATAAGGCAAAAGTTGCCTAACAACATTCAACCACAGAATGGGCTGACTCAGGAGAAAGAAGATTCCTTGTCACTGGAAATATTTAAGTAGAGAGGAGATTTTTGTTCAGAGCCATAGGTTCTCAAAGTGGGCAATACTACTTCCTGAGGGCATTAGAATGATCCAGAGGAGGCAGTAGCAGCCTCTGGTACAACTGGAGGGTTTTGAAATCAAAATAAGGGGGTGGTAGAAGCCCAAGAAAAAAGAGAAGAAAATTTTGAAAACCATTTGTACATGTTTCATCTGGTGTGAAACAGAGTTAAAGTCATAGTGATTACTTTATTTTCCAAATAAACACACAAAATGCAAGTTAGAACCCATCAGTGGTTGAGTCCACTGACAGGTCTTAACAAGCAAGTGTTGGCAGGCAGGTATATCACATGTTGTCTAGCTCGGCATGCATAGGCAGGAATATGTGTGTGTAATGACTTGTTTACAATATGCTATGTAATTACATGATGAAATACCGCATCATCAAAATTTCAATGCAGCAAAACACCACAAATTTGCAAGAAATTATTAAATTTGAGATGTGCTGTTTAGAAAAATTTCAGTTTTTTTTGAAATGACAAAAAAAACCACATTAAAGGATTAAAGAAAG
Source organism: Petaurus breviceps papuanus (assembly GCF_028583685.1). NCBI lineage: Eukaryota > Metazoa > Chordata > Mammalia > Diprotodontia > Petauridae > Petaurus > Petaurus breviceps. Next base: position 24,339,012 of record NW_027185754.1, on the reverse strand, counting down.
TAGATTTCCAGGGGGCCACTGAATAATTTTTTTAAAGACAGCAATAGGCTAAACAAATTTGTGAACTTCTTTCTACACTTTGGACTAACTGGTCTCTGAGGTCCATTCCAAATCTAAGATTCTGTGGTTCAGTAATGGTTTCCACCCTCATTTTACAAGGGGAAAATTGAATAAAATAGCTTGAAGTGTAGGGTTGGTGTGAAAGTGGATGAGGTATTATATGCTTAACTTTAAACTGTATCCTTTAAGTATGTATACAAATGATGATCATTGACAAGTAGAATTCAATATAACTTTATAAAAAAAATTAAACTCTTGGGGAAAAATTGATAATACAACAAAGTACCACACATTGACCCAGTGGTAGTTTCCCAGATTGAAAACTTACTGCCTACAAAGAGAGAAGGATCTGAAATGGGTCCTATTTATGGACTCCAACCTAAAAATCCTATAATTTTCCCTGGACTGTGACTTTTTCTAACCTGCTACTTTCTTGAAGGTCAGTGAGCAGCTGGTGCTTGTCCCTGGAAATCCAGGATCCCATAAGGAAGAAACAATCAACTTATCCAAGCATCTAAAATTTGTTGCTAAATGCACCCATTGCATGTATATATATCGATGGCTCAATGACTAAATGTGATAATGAGAAACAAGGGGAATGGATCCACCTTTTGTCTTTCTGAGATGGACTGCTAACTGTCTTTACACAGAGAAGGAGATGGGGGAAAGGGATAGGAGCTGAGTGCTAGTAGCTGGAAGGAGAGAGCCAGAAGGATTATTAGAAAAAGAGCGGGGGGGGGAAGTGTCTTAGTCCAGAAGAATAACCAAGCTAGAAGGAAGTGAGACTGTTAGAGCACCCAAGGGAGTAAGAGAGAATGTAGCCTTTTCAGGGAACCAGGAGAAAAAAAATCTTGGAGTGGGGAGATTCTGTCACACCCATCATACTGTCCCACCTTTTCCAGTGGCATTCTGTACACCTGCTACACTAGCTGCTGTCACACCCATCCTAGTCAGATTGAATACACCTGTCACACTCATCACACTATCACACCCAAGAAACTGTCACACCATCACACCCAATTCACCAGTCACACTAATACACCTGTGACACCAGTCACACCAATACACTTGAGAAAACTATACACCTGTCACATCCATCACACTCAATATACCTATCCAGAGAGCCCTGAACCAGGAGTCAGGAAGCATGGGTTCTGGCTCTGCCACTAACCTTCTGTGTGACTTTTGGCAAGTCACTTTATCTCTCTTGCCCTCAATTTCCTCATCTGTAAAATGAGGGCACAGGTCTAGGCTATTTCTATGATCCTGTCTATTTCTATAATTCTGTGTTCTTTGTTCAAACATTGTTAAGAGATTTTATATCCAACATTCTGTTAATATTCTTTGTTCTTTGTTTTAACATTCTGTGTTCTTCTCATGTTCCCAACAGTCTATATTCTGTGATATATGACTTGTTCTATCAGGTAATAGACTTCATTTGTTTGTCTTATTTTATTGTTTCTTTCTTCCTTTGGTTTTGTTTGAAAATTTCTGACTTCTCAGCTTGCTAAGGTTTCACATAGCACACCAGTGTAGGAGGCTATTCTACTAACCAGGGAAAAACAAACATGTTATTACACAGTAACTACTGGAGAATTACCTGATTATTTATATTTTGCTTGTGCATGTAATTGTGTTTGGTCTTAGCATGTAAATTGGGGCATAATTACTGTATAATTTATAGTTTTTATATCTTATAACAAGTTAGTGTCTAAATCACACACCCCCATGTAAATACTTTAAAATTATTCAGTAATTACTTATTTACATTATAATTAAAATAAGTAATTAGCATAAATTTACAAAGGATTTACATACTTATTTGTGAATATCATTTCTTGGCAGCTCAAGTGAAATCTTTAGCTGATAATAAATTGAAAGGAACAATGAAAAGTCTGCCTGGGACCGAGAGAACTGTTGGTTCTCTGGGTTTATGGGCTTCCCCTTAATCCTCACACCTAAACTCCCCACCTTTTGTTAAGCAAGGAAGGATGCAAAAGGCTAGTCTGGCCAGGGATGATCTTGGCTATGAGCCATCAGTATTGATTTTGACAATGGCCAATTGGGATAGGAAAGTGATCTACAAGGCAGAAGGACAAGAGACACTGCTATTAGGAGTAGGGAATTCTGGGAGATGAGGTTTGAGCAATAGTCTTCTAGCTTCCAAGGGAAAGTTGGAAGAGATTTGAGTGTTTTCCTCCACTGAGAGCTGGATGAATTAACTTTTTTAACAGATAATTAGAGCCAGAGGAGACCTTTGTCTAACTTGCTCATCATAAATAAGGAAAACTGAAACCTAGAAAATTTAAGTGACTCATAAACCTTGAAGTATGGGGTAGTAGAAAGAACATTGGACTTGGAGTTAGGAGATCTGGTCTCAAATTCCAAACCTGACATTGATTAACTGGGTGACTACAGATGTCACTACTTCATGGGATCTAGAGCTAGAAGAAAACTTCAAGATTATTAAGCATGCTCTACCCTTATTTTACAGATGAGAGAACTAAGGCCCCTAAAAGTTAAATGACTTGCCAAGGACACCCATATAGAAGAAGAACAGGAATTTGAATCTACGTCTTCTGACTCCAAATATAGTATTCTTGGGTCCTATTTACAACATGAAGGGATCAAATCACACATACAAACTTTCTGACTGTCAATCTGTAAGGCCTCAGAATGAGATAAGTAAAAGGGCTTGTGAATGATCTCCTTGCAGGTACACTTTTTTCCCCCAAGAATGTTATTATATTGCCTTCTCCATCTCTCCCCCCCCCACCCTCCTTGAATCCACAAGGACAGGACTTCCTCGAATGCAGACTAATTTTATTTCTAAATACCTATTTGGATGAAGAGCATTTCAGAAATAATAACTAATATTTTTATAGGACTTTTAAGGTTTACATAATCCATTACTGTGAGGTAGATAGAACAGTATTGTCCTTATTTTACAAATAAAAAATAGCAACTCAGAGAGGGAAAGTGACTTGTCCAGATTCACACAGTAAACGGGGATTTAACCCAGGTCTCCTGATTCCAAGAGGTTTTGTTTTGTTTTGTTTTTTGGATTTTGCTTGACCTTGATAGGAAGACAACATAACACTATGGAGAGCTCACTAATGTAGAACTAGGGAAGACTGGGTTCAACTCCTGGTCCTGTCATCAATTTCCTGTGTGGCCTTTGGCAACTTTCTTGACCTCTCTGGTCCGTGGCTTCCTTACTTACAAAATTATAGAGTTGGTTAGATGGTTTCTAAGGTACCTTTCAGGTCTGATTGCCTGTGAGTTCAGTTCTCATAGGGGAGGCCAGACTGGAACAATTGCTAAAGTTCTTAATACAAAGAGTAAAACAGTTAAGAGCCCCCGCTCCCCCAGGCTAAGAGTCCTGAGTTCAGGAGGGAAAATGAAGAGGGTATTTTATAGAGGAGGGTGGTGGTGGTAGGAGAGAACAAGTGCAGGAGACCACAACAGTCTTGTAAGACCTAGGATAGAGACCGGTGAGCCAGCTTTGGGAGGGCGGGGGCGGAGGAAAAGACATTATAATGCAGATTGAAAACTTTGTGAGGGAAGGTGCAGCACCATGGACAGAGGGCTTACAGTGAGGATAGTACAGAGCCAGGGAATCAGTGAAGTCTCTGTAAGCTGGGAGTGGCAGCCTTTACAGAAGGTTCATGTAAACAGGACACCACAGATAAAGAGCTCAGCATTGTAGAGGTCAGTGTGCTGGATCCAACTGTGTCTGATTGTTAAATTTTGTTAACAATTTTGTTAATTTTATTTTGAAAATGAGCATTTACTCCTTAGAAATTGGCAAATGCTACAAAAAAAAGGACTTGAATTATAGTTATATTGATTATCTATACTTAAGAGTTATGAAGAATGTTAATATTGCAGATTAATATTAAAAGTGTGTTGCATATGCATTTTTTCCCCTCAGAGAGCCCGTCATTAAACATTTACCAACATTCTTGGGCAGAGGGTTGACCACCATTCCCTTGTGTTTTAGCTGGACTCCACAGACATTGTTAATAATTCAGTCAAGCCATTTCTAGCACAGACCAGTCTTGGAAGCTGTGCTTCCTAGAGTCTGACTAATACTTGTGTAAGTGATTTGCAGAGGGGAACAGAGGGATGGAGGAAACCTCAGTCTGACTGACCCTAGAGAAGGGAGAGGCAAATTATTATAGACTCCCTACCTACTATTCTCTGGGGCCATCTGGGACTTTTTGAGGTGCTCTAGACTCCAAGGTTGAGATGGTCTTCCTGTTGAACCCCCTTTTCCCACCCCATTCCACCTCACTCTTCAGCTCCTGTCTCAGCTCAAATTTTATGGGAACCTACCCCCAAGTAATTCTGGATTTAGGTTTAGGTTTCTTCCCAACCTCCCCTCTTTGTATCTTCTCCTTTTTCCTTGGCTCCATACTCAATCCTCTGCTTAGTCCCCAATGTCTTCATTTTATAGAAGGGCTAACTAGAAAAATAGATTTGAGAAAGTAAAAATTAAATGTCCTTCTTTCCCTTTTCCCTCCACTTTATTTCTCTCTTCTGTCCCCACCTATCTTGACTCCTCTAGCTTCTCTTGCCCTCTTCTCTGCCCTTCCTTCTTGTCTTCTATCCTCATTTCTCATCATCCTTCTATATCTTTTCTTTCCTCCTCTTTTGATCCTTCCTTTTCCATCCTCTTCTCTTATTTTTCCCTTTTTAACAACAAAGGTAAAAGATTTCCTGAATTTCTGATTTTCTGAAGTGTATGCAGGGAAGGCAGCATGTAACTTGGATTTAGAATCAAAGGATTTGAGTTTGAATCCTGACTGTCATTTTCTACACATGTGACCCTGGGCACATGCTTTAATGTTTCTTTAATCATTAGATGAGAGGATTTTATTGGATGACCTATGAGGATCTTTTCTAATTCAAAGTCTTTCATCCCTGTAGTGTGCCTGTGTTTATCAACACACTTATAAACAGATTTACATGCAAACACATGAAATATACCCAAGGGCACTGGGTATGTGATAGAACTTATAGACCTGTGTTATTCTATTTAGCACCTACTGAATGCGAGGCCTTCTGCTTGAATAAAGAAAGATGAAAAATGAGACCTTCCCTAGCCTCAGAGATCTTTATGACCCAGTAGATGCCTTGAAGAGGTGTTAGAGATCATCTAGGGCAATTCCTTTATTTTATAAATGAAGACTCTGAGGCCCAGAGAGACAAAAAATTACTTGTCCACAGTCACACAATGAGCCAATGACAGAATTAGGACTTGAACTCTGGTCTCTTGGCTATAACTACAGGCTCCTTTCATTGTTTGACTCCTATATAGCCTGACCACATTTCTCTATGTGTACATATCCAATCAGTAACCAAAATTTTGCCATTTTTACATCTCCCAACTTTGTTTGAATGTATCTCCTCCTTTCTACTCACATGACTACTACCCTGCCTTTGGCCCTTATCATCTTTTAATTAGATTTGTAATGGCTTTCTTATCTGCCCCCTTTCTTCTAGTCTCTCTTCTTATATTCATCCTCCACATAGCTATCAAACAAGTAATACTAAATAATACGTCTCACCTAAATACTAAGTAATATGTCACTCTCTACTCAAAAAGATTCGGTGGCTCCTTATTGCTTCTAAAATAAATGATAGCTAGCATTTATATAGTGTTTCTATATTTATGTATGACATATAAATATAATATATATAATACATACATTTATATTTATGTGGTGTTTTAAGGTTCATAAAGTACTTTATTCATTTGATTTATCAATATATAAATATATAGTTATATAGTGTTTTAAGATTTATTCACTTCATTCATTTGATTATTTATTTTTATTGTTTAATTTGTCATTTATGCTCTAATTCATTCATCTATTTATCCATTAATTAATTTGTTTATTTGTTTGTTTATTTTTTAGTCTCATCCTTACAACAACCTTGGAAGATAGGTGCTATTACTATTCCCATTTCACAGATAAGGAAATTGAAGCAGGTACTAGTTAAGTAATTTTCCAGGTTCACACAGCTACAATGTGTTTAAGGTTGGATCTGAGTTTAGGTTTTCTTGACTTCAAGGCCAGTCATCTATCCACTATATATAACATATGTGCCTGGGTAGTGGTCAGTCTCCTAGGAGCTAAAGACTTCTTGCCCAATTGGTGGTAGGCAACCTAGGGCTCCTGGATCCCTGCACTTACAGTGAAAAGGATAAAATACAAAGGCACCAGGTTGGCATTGAAGCCTCCCTACAGTCCAGCTTCCACTTAGCTTTCCAAATTTATTGTCCGTTGCTCCACTTAAGAACTCCACATTCTGTCCATCTGTGCCAACTAGCTCTTCCTTGAATCTGAGCTGTCCCTGACACCAGAAGGTGCTTATTTCCTCCTCACTTTTTGCATTTGGAATCCCTAGCTTCCTTCAAGGCCCAGGCCCAGAGTCACCTCCTTCATGAGGCTTTTCCTATCCCCCAAGTGTTGCTAGAATTACCTTGTTTATACTTAACTGTACACTTTATCTCCTTTTGGCTGTATATCAACTCTTTGATGTCAGGGGCTGTTTGAATTTTCTTTCTGCATCCCTTTGTGCTTAACATAGTACCTGGCACATAGTAGACACGTAATGTTGCTTGACTTAAATTGTTAAATGTTCAAAAATAAATGCTGGCTCAGAAGTGTTAATAATTATAACTTTAAAACAAGATCTTGGATTAATATTGACCTTCCCTCTCATGTCTCATCCAGTACTTTTTCTCTACCGTGCTAACATGTTCATTGTGCAGTATGACGTATGAGAAATCTCTAGGATGTATGCCAGGCTGTGAGCTCCTTAAGGAGAGAGACCATGTCTTATATAGCTCAAGGCCTCTTATATTTTTTCCATTTGTGACCCCATCAGCACTTCTTAAACTGGGCTGTGACCCACAGTTTGAGGAATACTGCAGACTAGCGTTTCTCACCCAGGGAGCACAGTGGTTCCATACACACTAATGCTTATGAAGTATTTGGTGGACTAAACGGAATGTCTTATCCTCTTACTAGACTGTGAGCTCCTTGAAGGCAGCTCATAATCCTGGATTTCTTAGATGTTTTTTGAAAATCAAGTACTTTGACTTTAAAGTTTGTTTTAAGTCTGGGTGAATCAAATTTATAACTGCTCCCCCAAATAGTTATCCAGTGTCCACTCAGATACCCCAAGTGACCAGTAATTATCTACCTCAAAAGACAGCTTTAAATATAGGAGAGTCCTTTTTTATTTTTGTTCTAAAAGCCGCCTCCTGTAACTTCCATCTATTGGTCCTTGTTCTACCCAACAGAATCATCAGATCTTTAAATTGAGAGGGCCTTTAGAGGTCTCTGAGGAATAAAAAAGGATTAAAATAGCTAATTCCCCTCTAAAAAGCAAAATATTAATTTCATGTCATCATTATAAAACCTAATACAAAAGTGACTTTTGGAAGAGTTATTTCTAGACTGGCTGTCTAGGTTGGGACCCCCCTCTCCCATGATTCCAAGGAATAGGGGGTAAAGCAGCAGGAACCGTTGGGGGGAAGTTGTGACTGGCCTCTTAATGAGACCCTAGGTAGATATTGATAGGACAGAACCCAAGGCCAAGGTGTTATAAGGAGAGAAAGAGAGAGAGAAAAAGAGGGAGAGAAAGACAGAGAGACAGACAGAGAGAGAGAGAGAAAGAGAGAGACAGAAAGAGAGACAGAGAGAGACAGAAAGAGAGAGACAGAGAGAGAGAGAGAGAGAGAGAGAGAGAGAGAGAGAGAGAGAGAGAGAGAGAGAGAGAGAGAGAGAGAGAGAGAGAGAGAGAGAGAGAGAGAGAGAGAGAGAGAGAGAGAGAGAGAGAGATGGAGCCCAGACTCCATCCCATCTGTTTTCCTCACCAAATCCATCACACTAATAGGTCACCTTTCTCTGGCAGCTTGTGATTAGCTGGCTGCCCAAGGACAGAGACAGGTATGGGAGGGGGAGGGGCTGCATCAGTAGACGAATAGGACAGGAACAGGGGTGTCAGGGTACCCTGTGCTTGTGCTTAAGCCAGCCACTCTCACATAAGTGTTACCCCTACAAAGCCATCCTCATACTACATGGAAACATAATGAGTAAATAACGACTTTGGAGTCTAAGGACCTGGGTGTGATTCAAGGCTGTTCTTTATTACCTTCATGACCTAGGGCAAGTCCATTCCTTCTCAGGACCCCTACTTCCTCATCCATAGGATGAGGGTTTCAAATTAGATGATCCCTAAAGTCCTTTTTAGTTTTAAATCCAAGTTGCTATGACCCTCAGTCACCCTGGCTTAGTAATGCAAAATTGCAAGGACATGTGTGTGTGTATGTGTGTGTGAGTGTGCGCCCATATGTGTCTCTGTGTGTGTTTGCGCATACAAGCACAAGCCAAGGTGTCAGGAAGAATTGATGAGAGGTCAGCACTATGTATTCATCTGATAGATCAAGTAGACTAGAGTTTATTTGGGTCATGATGACGGGTGGTGTTTGCTGCAAAAAGGCCTTGTCTGTAGAGGAGGAGGGAGATGGATCTGCAACTACCCTAGCTTAGGCTCTCATTGCCCTTCTTCCAAGTTATTATAAGAGTGTTCTAACTGTTCTCTCTTTCTACAATCCATGTTGCAATCTTCCTGTTCCACAACTCTAATCACATCATTCTTTCACTCAGATATCATCCTTGGCTCCCCATTGCCTGCCAAATAAAAGATGAACTTCTTAGCTTGGCATTCAAGGCCTCCTACAATCTGGTTATAATCTAACTTCCAGCCTTATCTCCTGATGCATCTCTCTGAGTAGTCTACATTCCAGACAGATTGTACTTTCTTAGCCTCCTCTCAGGGACAGCTAGGTGGCATAGTGGATGCAGTTCCAGGCCTGAAGTCAGAAAGACTTGAGTTCCAATCTGTCCTCAGATACTTCCTGGCTGTGTGACTCTGGGAAAATTCCTTAACCCTTTTGCCTCAGTTTCCTCATCTGCAAAATGAGCTAGAGAAGGAAGTCACAAACCACTCTGTATCTTTGCCAAGAGAACCCCAAATGGGGTCATGAAGAGTCAGACACTGATGAAAAACAACTGAGCTTCCTCTTGGTCCCTCTCTCTCATCCTGACTTCTCTGATTTCAGAATCACTCCAGACAGTGTCATGCCTAGGAGGGATTCCACAGCTTCTAATTCCTCTCTCTGAGATTTATTGCTCGATTGAAGGACCACTCCTGGGCGACTTCCTTCATGAAGCCTTCTCTGACTCATGTCAAGTGATCTCTCACTGGAAGTACCTGGGCTCTGGGTATGTGGGTACAAATACCACTTATGATGCTTACTACTTATGTGGCCTTGGGCAGACCAGGTCTTTTTCTGAGACTTAGTTTCATCATCTGCAAAATGGAGATGATAATAATTCTTCCACCTACCTTATAGGTATATTGTAATAAAAGGACTCTGAAAGTTTGTCACTGATATAGAAATGGGAACAGCTGATGCTGCTACCATCTATAGGTTTCTTGTGGCGTTCTTCCTTGCTCTCTTTTTTTCTCTCTTCTTTTTCTCTTCTTCCATTTCCTCTTTCCCCTCTTTATGGCGAGACACCTTCATGCCTCTTCACCTGCCTTCTGAGCCTTGATGTCTCCTGTTTAATATTCCTGCATGAAAACGAGCTAAATAATATCAGGGGGTTTGCGGGGGGGAAGGTTGGAAGACTCATCTGAGCCTGGTCAACAAAGGCCTCCTCCCAAATGCTGAAGAAAGAAAGAAAGAAAGAAAGAAAAAGAAAGAAAGAAAGAAAGAAAGAAAGAAAGAAAGAAAGGAAGGAAGGAAGGAAGGAAGGAAGGAAGGAAGGAAGGAAGGAAGGAAGGAAGGAAGGAAGGAAGGAAGGAAGGAAGGAAGGAAGAAAGAAATGAAGGAAGGAAAGGAGAAAGGAAGGAAGAAAGAAAGAAAAGAAAAGAAAAGAAAAGAAAAGAAAAGAGAGAGGTTTGCCCTTCAAAGGGGACGTGAAGATGCCCCATTGACCTTATTACATTGTCCCCATGGTAACCCCCTTTCCCTGTAGAGGATGGGAAAGCACATACAGAAGTGGGCTTTAATCAATCAACTAATCAGTCAGTTCTCATTGTACACTTTTAAGAGATCACTCCAGGGCCTGACCAAAACTGCAGTTCAATTCAACTTCCCCAAGGACATCGCCCAAGCCTAAAATCCTATTATTGTAGAATCTGAGTCAGAATGGACTCAAGAGACCAATTAGTTCAATCTGTACCTAAACGGTACTTCTCTCTGTAATATCTTGACTAGTGGATATCCACTTGAAGAACTCCAGTGATGGAGAGCTCACTACCTCCTGAGGCAGCTCATTTTACTTTGGGAGGACTCTGCTTCTTGCACTCAATGTTCCCTCTAAGTTTTGCATTCTGGGACAAAGTAAGACAAATCTAATCTCCCTCCCCTATATGAACACTTCAGTGATCATTACCCACCCTTACCCCCAGTCATTCTTTCCTGTAAGTTAAGCATCCCTTTAAAGAATACTTTGGATGGCATGATGTTCAGTCCTCTCACTTGCTTTCTCCAGTGGGTGATGACTGTGAGAAGTAACTATATAAGATAACTAAATGAAGATGGTATCTGTGTTAAGGTTCCTCACTCCCATTGGCTCCATTTTCTCAGGCATGCCCCCCAATTCCCTTTTCTTCTCAGTTTCGTCATCTTTAAAATGAGGGAGTTTAGTCAGATAATCTCTGAAGTCCTTTGCCATTTTAAATCCTATGTTCCTCAAACCACAGGGGAGCTCTCTACTAGTCCAAAGGGTCTGGGCCTGATGCCTACAGTGACAGCTTCCCTTCCATCCCCCAGCTCCTTCAGGATAGGGACCTAGCTTGGGAAAGATGGCTTCAGACAAGTGACTTCTTCAGGGACTTTGACTAGAAGGGGTATGGGGCACAGGTCATAAAGTTTTATCTCTGTCTTCACTCAAGGATCCTAAGAACATTATCTGGACCTATGGTCCAGACTCTATCCTCCTTTAAATCAGAGGATTTCAGTGTCTGGGAGGCTCAAGGCTTCTTGTCCAGTAACCAGGAAACAACCTAAGTTTACTGGATCCCTGTACTTAACAATGAAAACTAAAGGTTGTCTCATGGAAGGGGGTTTATGGGCATTTTTAGGAGGTCAGATCTTAGGATCACAGGACTAGAGCTGGAAAGAATCACAGAGGCCATGTAGTTCATTTGTCTCCTTTTTCAGATGAAGAAACTAAGGCTTGGAGAATTTAGGTGATTTACCCAAGTCATAGAGGTAATAAGTATCAGGGGTGGGATTTGAAGTCAAGTTTTCTGACTCCAGAGTTGGTTTCATCCTGAGGTGGGCATAAAGAGAGTAGAGGTCACTGTGAGAGCATCAGAGGGCAGCTCTAGTGGGAGCATATGGTCGGACAGAAGTCATCCTGTACTATGGGGAGTGGCAGTGGGCGGAGCGGGGAAGGTCAGTTTCAGAACGTCCCGACCTCAGCTCCCAGAACTCTCGATTGGGTCACTGGGAAAATGATGGAGACTGGAGGTGGCTGGTGGATGGATCACTCAATGGGGTGACCGAAGCTCTCTCAGAGGTGGTGCCCATCTTTGCCACCCTTTCCCCTCCTCCCCCACACCTCTCAGTCCTTCCCAAGGGAGCAGAGAAAAGAACAAATAGAGCAAGTAAGCTGGGAAGAAGAAATCACACATTGAAGCCCTAAATGATACCAGTAAGTTTGCCTAGGCTTATGTAAATCACACAAAAACTGACAAGTTTTCCTATTAAAAGATAATTGTAATCAGGGTGCTGGACGTGCCGTGTGGGGATGATTGGAGGTAGACGGACAGCACCGAAAGATGGATCGTTTTAATTTGCACCAATTAAATTGAAGTTCATAGGATCATCTTCTTCAATCTTCATGAATACTTTATTTTCTGGCTGCTACGGAGCTATTAAAAAGAATGATTGAGCCACGAGGCTGGCCTAGTATATTTTATGAAATATCACCTTTAAAGAATTTGAGTACGCCATTTTCATAATGAGTTTTCTAGTACCTAATCCCCTTCTATATTACTACATTTAAAAAGTGGATTGATCTGGGAAGTGTAGGGACTGCAGGTGATGATACATTTTGCTAGGATAAGGTGGTGATAATGGATCGTGTTTCCGTGCTCAGGATAATGGATGGTCTGTGTTGAAGATGAGGCATGCACGCTGAGTTTGGTGGCTTCATTCACTGGTCACTGGGACATCCCCCAGGTGTGGAGGGAAGCTCCTGGGTGGTTGCTCTTTCAGGGGGAGGAAGTGTGGTGTAATGGTTTTAACCTCAAAGGTTGCTGTTACTGTTATTCAGTCATTTCAGTCATGTCTGACTCTTCATGATCCCATTCGGGGTTTTCTTGGCAAACATACTGGAATGGTTTGTTATTTCCTTCTCCAGCTCATTTTTACAGATGAGGAAACTGAGGCAAACAGGGTTAAGTGACTTGTCTTAGGCTGGATAATGAACTCATGAAAATGGGTCTTCCTGACTCCAAGTCTGACATTCTATCCACTGTGTCACTTAGCTGCCCAACATCAAAGGACCTGGATTCAAATCCTTGTTCTGCCACTTACTACCTGGATGAGCTTGGGTAAGCCACTTAAACATTCGGGGGCTTAGCTTCTTTTATCTACAAAATGAGCAGATTGAACTAGGTGACTTCTGAGGTCCCTTCCAGCTCCAAATCTAGGAGCTTTATGGGTTGGGTACAAAAGGGTTCTGCCTTGGGAGGTAGTGAGCTCTCTTTTAGTAGAGGTCTTCAAGCAGAGACTGACGGATCACTTGTTGAGAGCCTGTAGAAGGCACACCCACTCAGCTCTGGGTAGAACTGACACCAATAAGTTCATTGGATTTAAAACTAGAAGGTAACTTGAAGAGTTCAACCCCAGGAAACTGAGGCGCAGAGGTGAAACACCAGAAGCAGCAGAGTTGAGAGTTGATCCCAGGTCCTCTGATGCCAAATCTGGGCCTTTTCTGACTGTACCATCCTGCTTATAATTGGGATTGTTTCTTTTTGTCTTTATAGTACCAGTGCCTAGTACACAGTAGGCATGTAATACATAATTCTTGACTAGTTCTAATTCTGAGATTCTATTATTGAAATGGTGGAAGGTGAATATGGGTGAATAGGTTTGGACTGGATAAGGGTATAGGAGGAGAGGGTCAGAAAAAATATGGGCATTTAGCTTTTCTGGTGTCAGTCCTGGCAGGCCAGGACAAGTGGAAAATGTCTGAGGGAAGAAAGACCCAGTCTGTTGATTGAGGGAGTCTAAAGGAAGCTTTTCCTGCCCACCACCACCTCCAGGCTACCCTTTTCAAAGACAAAGGGGACTGCCTCCTGATTTGGGAAGTGGAAGAGGAAGCTGAAAAGAAGATAATAAGTTTTTTTTTGGATCCAGATCTATGATACAGGCAATAGGAACTCCTCAGGGAAGGAATCCCTCCACCATTGCCAGTTGTCAGGTGTGCTGCAACTTAGCATCTCAGAGGGTTGCCTGAGGTATTGAGAATTAAATGATTTTCTCAGATTTACTTAGTATGTTTCAGAATTAAGACTTGAACCCAGGTCATACTGATTCTGAGGCCTGTTCTCTATACACCATGCCCTGCTAACTTGTGATCTATCTTTGTCTTTCTCTATATTGTTCTTTATCTATCTCTCCTCCTCCTCCTCCTCCTTCTTCTCTTCTCCTTCTTCTTCTCCTCTCCTCCTCCTTCTCCTCCTCCTCTCTTCCTCTTTCTCCTCTCTTTTTCTCCTCCCTTCTCCTCTCCTCTTCTCTCTCTCATTTAATTGTTAGAGGGAGGTTCCCAATGAGGAAATCCCTTCAACCAATAGATATTAGTAACTATTTTACAATGTATTTTCTCAGACAACTGGCTGGGCCATATACTATGAGGTCAAGTGACTTTCCCAAGGTCACACAGCTAGCAAGTGTCAGAGGATAGAATCTTTTCGACCCCGAGATTCACTCTCTATCCACAAATGCCTCACTATTGCTCTTTGATTATGTTAACAAAGACATAGGGTACAGAATGAGAGAGGGGATAATTCCACTCTACAGCACCTGGTCAGCCTACATCATAGGCTCTTAGGCACCTCACAGCATCCAGTCTAACCTACACTTGAACTTGACTCTCTTTTTCAGCATTTCTCCTAGGGAGGCAGGAGTCTCCCATCTCCATTCAAAGACCTCCAGCAATGAGGAGCTCACTACCTATAAAGCATCCCTTCCATTTTTGACAACTCTAATTAGGAATTTTTTCCTTATTCAAATTTAAATCTGTAACTTCCCTTTTACTCATCACTCCTAGTCCTGCTCTCAGGGGCCAAGGAATTTAAGGGTCAGTATTTCATCTTACCCATAAGAATCCTTGCAGACAGAGCCCTGTGTTTGTGGTCCTGTGTATCACCATCCCATCTCCCAACCCAAACTATGTCACTTCTTTCTAGAAGAACAATTCCTTGTTTCTTTAACCACTCATAATATGGTTTAGTTGGGTGCAAGTTTCCTTCTCATCCTGGAAATTCCACTCTGTTCTGGCTCTATATTGTCAGAGTCCTTCCACAAATGGTACCCACAACTAAGTGTGATGCTCCAAATAGGATCCAATTTGGGCAGAAGACAGTGTGAACATCACCTGCCTTACTTTGGTCACAATGATATTAGCACAACCTAAGGCCATTTAGTTCAGGAAGCTGGATGGCCCCTTGTTAAGGATGTTGGAGAGAAATTCCTACTCAGGTAGAGTTGGACTAGAGGATCTCTGTGGTTCATTCTAGATCCAAGATTCTGGAACTAAAGGGCTCTAGAAGCTAAGAACAAGAACAATTTCTTGGACCATGGGTGGGGAACCTGCAGTCTGAAGGCTGGGTTACCTTTGAGGCCATGGGTTACCCACCCCTAGCTTGGACTGCGGTCTTACTCCTGAGCTCTGCTACCCAGAACTGAGTCCCCATCATCCTCACCTTTACCTGGCCCTGCAGAGCTACAGAAATAAAGGGGAGGAGTACAGAGGTGAGGGCAGAGACACCCCAACATCCCAGCAGGAGCCCATCCCTCTCCTCAGGAACCCCTAGACAATCTCAATTTGGGCTCCCTGCCCCTAGGGGTAAACCCCTGATTCAGCAGTTTGGTGCCAGCTTCTTTTCCCTAAGCCAGAGCAGTAGCAATCATAATTAACCCTGCTAATTAATCAGGGCAGAGTGTATTAATTGCTAGCACAGGAGACTCTGGGAGAGCAGGTGCAGCGGCCCCAGCAATGGTGTTAGGGGTGGGTGGAGGGGGAGAATCTGACAAGATAACAAGCCGATGAGGGATAGGGGTAGTAGACTCCCCTCTCTGGGAGCCCTGGTGGGGAAATAGCTCCAAACTGGTGATCCTATGGGGAGAGGGGAGCTCTACTGTCACCCAGACCAAACAGTACTAAAGAGAATAAATTTCTGATCTCATCCCTACACACACACACACACACACACTCTCTCTCTCTCTCTCTCTCTCTCTCTCACATACACTCACACACACATACACACTAACACACACACTCACACAGACATGCACACACACACTCACTCACACACTCACACATACTCACACACACATACATCTATACACACCCACATACTCACATACACACTCTCACACACTCTCTCACATACTCATACATATACTCACACACACTAACACACATACACTCACACATACACACTCTCATACACACATATTCACACACTAACACATACACTCTCACACATACTCATACACACATACACACACTCACACATATACACATACTAACACACTCACACATATGCTCTCACACACTCACACACATACACACACTAACACACTCACACACACTTACACATACATACACACACACTCACACCCTCACACCCTCACACCCACCACACTTTGGGAAGGGAAGAGAAGGTAAGTAGGGAGAGAAAAGGACTAATTCAAAAAGATAATAAGGAGACAAAGCAAAGACACAGCCAGGCCACCTCTCTTATCTGCCCCCAGATAAACCCTCTATTATGCTTCCCATTTAACTAGGCCTCAGAGGGAAGCAGATGAGTTTTTTTAAGCTGAGAGTTCAAGTAAGGTGCTATCTCAGGGATAGTCTTTCAGAAAATGGTGGTGGGGGTTCAGTGCGGAAGGAAAGACTTTCTCTCAGAACAGCAGTTTATAGAAGCAATTATTGCAAAACAAGTGAGTTTGGGGAGAGGACCAAAGTTTTTGTGACAAAATTGTGTGGCCCCACAGGGGACAGGGAGCCCAAAGAGAGCAATGGTTGAAGGGGTGCTCCATTTACCAGTGAGGAGGAGGAGTGATATCTATGTGCTGAAGATTGGAGAGTGACCCCGATAAGGGAATTGTGAGTCGTGGAGGACATAGACAGGATGGGGGAGCAGATATTGGAGAAGGACAGTACATATGTTAAGGCCACTGTCATCCAGATCTCATCATCATCATTGTTCCTTATCTCATCCCTAACTTCACCCGTGTCTTATCACCAGCTCTATTTTCATCTCAGTCCAAGGTCCATTTGCCCCCATTTCTAACCAATGTCCATCATATTCCCTTCCCTATCTCCATCCTTTTCTAATATCCATCTAATTCCATCCTAGTCACAATACCCACTCTCATCCTTAAACAATATCATTTTTACAAAATCTTTGTTGCTTCCATCCATTTTTAGCTCCCATCACCATTTTATCCCAATTTCCATTCAACCCCCATTTTCATCCCTATCCATTTCCCATCTCCACATCCATCCCAAACCCCCACATCTATTCTGTCTTTCCATAATCACCATACATAACCAGAATCATCTCTATTTCCAGACCCATCCAAATCCCTACCAAGAGCTAACCCTGAATTCCATCTTTATTCACTCCTAAACCTTGTCCAGTTTCCACTGCTGTCTCTAATACAACCTCTAATCCCGTCACTCTCCCCACCTTCATTGCTATCTCTCTCCTGTTCCACTCCCTCCTCATGCTTGCCTTTCCTCTTAGCCATCACCATTGCCATTGGCATCCCTATTCCATCCGTCCTCCTAAAGCTAAAGCATCATTAGGTTTGGTTTTTGTGAGATACAGGGTTAAACTTGTCATGGAATGAATACCACAAATTCAGGTCTTACCTTCCAAGTGGTTGGATAACCACAAGGACATAGCTGGAGATAAAGGACTAAAGACAGAAGCTGAAAAAACATGATGGACCACAGTTAGAACATTCATCTTGTTCCATGATAGAATCAAGGGTATTTGTGAGCAAGTAGACATATGGACTCTACACCCTCTTCTCATCAGTCTTTACAAAGGTTTTGAATGTAGGTGGCCAAATGTAGACCTAATGTGAGAGATGCCCTACAAACTAACCTAGCAATATCTACCCCCGATGTTTCACTAGAAATACTCTCCATTATATAGCAGTGTCAAACTCAAATAGAAAAAGATCTCTGCTGGCTGTATATTGACTTAGAAAACCACAAATTAACATCGTCTATGTTGTATTGTATTTTTATTACATTTTGTGTTATTATAGATTATGTAATCACATTTTAATCTGGGAGCTTTGGCAGCCAGCCTCCTTAGAAACTGACAATTCTTTGAGTTGGAAAAAAACCCCTGCAGCAATCTCTAGGGACTTTCAAGTTTAGAGTAGAAAGCTACATAATGTGAAGAATAGCTCACGTTTCTTGAAAGATGGTGTGGAGCAGCAGGAAAAGTGCGCTGGATCTGGAGTCTGAGCATTGAACTTTGATGTTCACTAGCTATGTGACTATGGGCATATCACTTTTACTTTCCTGGACCACAAGCTCTCTATATGCAGTTTGAGGCTTTGGAAGAGGAATTGGACTAGACATCTCCCAGCTCTAAATCCCATGAACTTGCTTTCATTCAATGATAATATATGATATCACTTATTGGTTACAGACTTCCACCATCAGTAGGGTTTCCCCATAATCCACTGTTGTTCAGTCATCTTCAGTCACATTGGACCCTTCATGACCCCATTTGGGGTTTTCTTGGCAGAGATATTGGAGTGGCTTGCCATTTCCTTCTCCCACTCATTTTATAAAAGAGGAAATTGAGGCAAATAGGATTAAGTGACTTGTCCAGGGACACACAGATAGCAAGTGTCTTAGGCAGGATTTGAACTCAGGAAGATGAGTCTTTCTGACTCCAGGCCTAGCACTCTATCCACTGTGCCACCTAGTTGTCCTTGTGATATGGAAGTGATCTCATATTTTTGAAGGCTTAACTAAAATAAGGTTAAGTACTGACAAGTCCTTCTATACCAAGCAGAAAAGCCTCCAAGTACAAGGAGGTCCCAGATTATACATTGTCTTACATTGATCTGTCTAGTTCAGTGATGAGAAATTCATCACAAGAAAGTTAGCCTTTCAAGGTGATATTTTTTGCTCAGTTCTGTTTGCTATACAACTCTCTATGGTTATTGTAATCATATTGAGCTACCACAGTGGACAGAGAACTGGCCTAGAAGTTAGGATGACCAAGGTTCGAAGTCCTACCTCTGATCCCCTACTGGCAGGTGTGACCTTGGCCAATTCACTTGCCTTCTCAGTGTCCCTAGGAGATGCTCTCAGACTCCAAGAACACTTGTCTTAGGGCCCTGGGAGAAAGAGTTACCTACCCTGGGTGCTTCCTATGTTAGTAAAATGACAGGCCGTGATGAAAAATAAATCACAGCAGCAATACGGACCTAGAATAATAATTCCCATCCCAATGACACTTAAAAATGTACATAGACTTTCCTCCCAGCAATTCTGTGAAGTGGGTAATGCAGGTATTATTCTTCCTATCTTACCGATGGGCTTAGAAAGGCTAAGTGAAGCCCCCCAATATGGCAGCTCATGATCCCCATGTGCGTCTAAGTGTAGGCAGCACCCACGATTGGCCTCATTGCTAGGGTCTTTCTCTGTTGTTTACCTCCTATTTATATCTCGTTTGTACTTAGCTGTTCACATGCTGTTTCCCTCATTAGATCATGAGCTCCTTGAGGGCAGGGGTTGCCTTTCTTTGCATCCCAAGCATTTGGGTACTTTAAAAATGCTTATTGACTGACCATCTTGATCCACTGTGGACTTGAAGCACACATGGTTTACAAAGTACTTTATATAACAGAATTTAGAGCTAGAAGACCTCTTAGAAATCATCTATTACAACTTTCTTGTTTTTTTTTAGGTGAGGTAACCAAAACCATTATTTCCTTATAATTTTGACGAAGCCCTGAACACGTGTTATTGTACCTGCTTTGCAGATGGGGAAAACTGAGACTTAGATCTGAGAAGCAATTTACTTATCTTAGGTCACATAGCTAATAAGTGGCAGAGCCAGGGCTCAAATTTAGATCTCCCAACTTGGGGTAGTATTTTCATCTCCCAACAGATCATGACTTTGGAAGAGAAAGTGAACAGCTGCTACGAGGAAGTTGTCAAATAATATACTTTGTTTCATAAGGATTAAAAAAAAAATTCAGGGTAGGCCTCCTTTCTAGGGGTGAGGCTGCCCAGAAGATTTTAAGCTGACTGTCAAGATGTGGCATTTCATAGGGAGACTGTCAGCACAATTCACCAGGGTCAGAAAGCTCCCAGCTGGTGCACCTAACCTCTTTCGGACCGGGCCTCCCACCCCCTTTGACTTCTTTGATCCTAAGCTAGTTTGCTGTCTACACCACCATCTGTTCCTTCTCACATAGAGTCAGTCACTTGACACACCTTCTTTAGTGTGAAGAGCTCAGTTAGGTCTCACCTCTTCCCAGGCTCAGACTTGTCTCTCCCACCTCAGTCTCCTTGACTTGGAGTCCTAACATATAGTACCAAGGCAAGCTTGGGCTCAAATCCTGTAGTCTCCACCGACACAATATTCAGACTCTGGTCCGTTGTGTCTTAAGCATATGCTTGAATTCTTACAAACTGCCTGACCATCCCTATTCCAGGAACTATGGGCTATCGGTTATCAGTTTCCCTGGAACAGATAAGTGAAGGTCCCAGTTATAAAAATCTGGAGACCATGGAGTAGGAAGTTGAATGTAGGAATGGAAGAATTTTAGGACGATAATGAAAAAGATCATTTGTGAGCATTTATGGGGAAAAAAGGAGTAATCGCTAGGAACCAGCATGGGTTTACCAAGAGCAGGGTATGCTAGACTCAGTTCATTTCCTTTTAGTCATTTCTGCTGACTTGGTATATCAAATAAGGTGGTATGTGGGGTGTGACTTGATTTCATTAAGGAATTTGATAAATAAATTCTTACAACGTCCTTGTGGAGAAGGTGGAGAAATGCAGGTTGAATGATAGTACGGTTAGGTGAAGAGCCATCTCCAAAGAGCATTGATTAATGGATTCATGTCAAGTTGGAGGTACGTCTCTAATAGCTCCATGTTCAACAATTTTATCAACAACTTGGATGAAGACATAGAAAGCATACTTATCAAATATGCAGATGACACTGAGCTGGGAGGGATAGCTTATGTACTGCATGACAGATGGGATCCAAAAGGATCTTGCTGGACTGAATCTATGGACTGAATGTGGCAAGATAAAAATTAATAGTAATAAATCTAAAGTCCTGCAGTTCAGTTAAAAAAAATACAGGGTGGGAGAGACGAAGCTTGAGAGCAGTTATGAAAAATATCGTTGAGCTCTGTATGAGTGAACGGTGTAACATGACCGTCCTTCAGAGCTAATGTGATTCTGTGTTAATAGAAGTAGAGGGGCCAGAACAAGGGGGATGAAAGTGCTGCTCGTCTGGCCTAGTGATGCCACATGAGGAGTCTCAGTTCAGTCCTGGGCGTCATGTTGAAGGAAGACCATTGGTATGCTGGACCATGACAAGAGGAGGGTGATCATGATGATGAGGGAACTGGAGACCATGCTCTACCTGGGGCATTCAGCTTAGGGAAGAGATGACTTACAGAATCTGAATATTGTAGCTAATTGTCTGGAAGAGTATCATGGGAAAGAAGCTCTTGTGGGCCCCAGAAGGTAGATCTAGGACCACTGGCTGGATGTTATAGGGAGGAGGATTTCAGAACAACGCAAGGAAAAGATTGAGAGACCTGGAGTTATCTGAAAGTAGAATCAGTTGCCTTGTGAGGCTAATAAGTTCTAAAGTTATTAGGAGTCCTAAATGAGAGTAATGGATGTAGTGAGAGTAAGTTGCACAGTGGATTGAGCACTGGGCTTGGAATCAGGAAGACCCATCTTCATGAGTTCAAATCTGGCCTCAGACACTTCCTGGTTGTGTGGCTCTGGGCAAGGCACTTAACCCTGTTTGCCTCAGTTTCCTCATATGTAAAATGAGCTGGAGAAGGAAATGGCAAACCATTCCAGTATCTTTGCCAAGATATCCCCAAATGGGGTCATGCAGAGTTGGACATGACTGAAAGACTCAATAACAACAAAAATGAGAGTATGGATGCTGACCTACCACACATAAAGAACTTCTGCTTTGTGCATGAACTGGGATTAGATGTATCTCCTGACTCTTTTTTAAAAAATTACTTTTGTTTATACTTAAAGAATTAACTTTTATTTACAGTTTTGATGTCTAAATATTGTATATCTCTCCTCCTCTGCCATCAAGCCATCTCTGCAACAAAGAATAAAAAAAGAAAAAGCCATTTTTTCCTTTACAAAATAAAGCAACATATCAACTTACTAAGATAGAATATGCAGTACTCTCCACCCATAGTCCTCCACCTCTGCTATCCCTTTTAACTAATATTTTGTGGCTTCCCTACTCCTGTCTCCTGAGCAGTGCCTAGCTCAGGGGTAGTCATTCCACAGGGACTTGCTACCTGAGGCTGGAGCTTGAGCTCATTGTTTTTGTGCTTGAATGATGTGACCAGTACTGGAGTTTTTCTTCCTTGGAATTTGTAGAGATTCCTTGAATGAGCCCAGGGAGCCATCTCTGGGGCTTAGCTGATAGACTGGGGGAACTGAAAGGGACTTTGGAGGACAGTCAGGCCAAACTCACTTTTGAGGTGACAAAAAGGGAACCTTCAGAGACTTGCCCAAGGTCTCAGAGTAGCCAAACTGGGACTTGAAGAGTTTACATTCCAGGTCCAGGGCTCTTCACTGTCCTGGCTCTGAATCAGAGAGACAGTGGAGTTGGCAGAGAGCTGGCCTTGGAGTAAGGCAGACCTAAGTATGTCTTTTCTCTACCACACACTAGCTATGACCCATTCAGCTCTCCAAAACCAGAGGTTGTAGAGTAATTGTCGATATTTATTGGTGGAGGGAGTTTCCTTACTAGAATGGCAATGAAATCACAGGTCAGGTTAAAAAAATGCAATGAGTTGTCTACCTTGGGGCTACCGGTGAGAAAAGGATATGACTGGACTTGGAGTTGGAAATCCTGGGTTTGTGCCATGATTGCCACTCACTTTCTGTGAGACCTTGGGTGTATCACTTTCCACCTCTGGTCCTCAGTGAGCTGCTCTACAGAATGGTGATGTTGAATATAACAAATCTCTAATTTTTGCAGCTCTAACATTCTGTGATTTTTGGGTCCCATTGTCCACTGCCAAACTCCAACCTAAGAGACTCCTGGGGATAGCTCATAGCTCTACTCCAGTCCTCCCAATAATGTCCTGTGTATGCGTGTGTGTATGTTGGGGAGGTAGAGGCAGGGGTCAGAAGGGAAGTGTTAAACAGCCCCTTGTAGGAAAATGCAGTCCTTGATCATAGATTTTTTTTTTTTTTATCTGGAAGAGAGCTCAGAGGCTATCTAGCCCAACCTCTTCATTTTGCAAATGAGGAAGCTGAGGTCAAGTGACTTGCCTAGGGTCACACAGCTAATATGTATATGAGGCTGGATTCAAATCTAGGTCTTCCTGAATCTCAGTCTAGTGCTCTAACCACTACACCAGACTACCTCTTAATAATTCTCCTCAACCCCTCACCTCCCCATACTGCCTCTTTGTCACATGGGACCTAGTCCCCATGCTCTTCTCTCTGGATAAAGTGCCCCAGTGAGTGTCTGGCTGCTTCTACCTCCCCAGCGCCCCCCCCCCATCCTTCCCGGGACCCCTGGGTCCTCTGCCAGTGTTCAGTTTAATTGTCATCAAATTGACGATAGACTCAAGGAAAATAATGAGGCCTAATTATGTTAATTAAATGGCTAATTCATTAATTAACGTGGTTCCAATCTTTTCCTTGGAAGGTCTCTGCTCTGGAACTCCTCCCCCCCCAATTCCTGGAAAAAACAGTAGGGGAGTGTTGGCCAAATAAGTCCTGGCGACTGTTTGGGGCCTTGGAGGAGGCATGGCTGCCCCTGCTCATTATGCCAAGGAGGGAGGACAAGGCCGCGAACAGCAGATTGCAATTAAAAACCGCCCAATGTCTGCCCCTTAGACTCCCCATCCCCCCCCAACCCCCAGGCTGTGGCTGGTGCCAAGGCGACCCTCCCCATCTCCCTCTCCCTTTATCCCGGCTGGAACTGCCGGGCTAATTAGGAAGCCTTTGAATTAGATTATTTGCATGTCTGAACAGGGCTGGTGTATTAACCATCCCCCAAGGATGTGCTATAATAACCTCTTCAGTGGCTCTTAGGATCCCCAAGGAAGCCTGGTGGAATTAAAAAAAATTCCTGGGAAAGATGAGAAGGGGGTCTAAGGATTTCATCCAATGGGGGCAGGGGTGGGGGGTGGGGAAGGTTAGTAGCTTTGAGTGTGTGGGGAAATCTGTTCTTTGGGAGGTGTTTTCCTGCAGGAATTCTTGACAAAACCATCAAGGAAATGAGAAAGGGAAACCTAAATGAAATTGTAGTGCCTTAGTTTCTCCTCCAAGAGTGGATCAACTCCAGAATCATTACGACAGAAGTGGTGTTTAAAGGCAGGGAGATTTTTGGGAAAAAATTATTTATTTATTTGTTTGTTTGTTTTTATTACACTGTTTCAAGCACAGCCTTGCTTTGTTTAATAGTCAATCCTGGATACAACAAAACCCCCGCTTTTGAGGCCCCAGTGGCTGTAGCGCCAATTGTCTGGGACGGATTTTAATTTTTAAATACCACTGGCTGTGTGTGTGTGTGTGTGTGTGTGTGTGTGTGTGTGTGTGTGTGTGTGCCTTCAGCCCAGTGAGTATGGCAGAGTAGCCTATGTTTGCCAGTGTTCCCAAAGCAATGTCAGATCATGGAGTAAATACTGAGCTACAGTTAGGTCTGGGAAACCGAAGGGCTTTTCTTTGCATTTTCCATTGTCTCTCTTCTGCCCACATTGCCTTGTTCTTATACTGCTGCTTCTGTTGAAAGATGATTGTTTGGCCCTTCTACCTTGCAGAGTATGAAGCCACTTAGTGGGCAGTGTAATGGAGAGGAAAAGGGGAAGGTCCAGGAGTGAAAGGCCACAGGGCCCCATCTCTGCCATCAATGCCTTGATGACCTAGAACAAGCTATTCCTTTGACGGAGGAGAGTTCCTGATCTGCCACTAAATAGCAGTATGACCTTAGCTAAGTAATTTCTCTCTGAGCCTCAGTTTCCTCAGGAAATTTTCAAATTTTCCCATAGGAAAATGCCTAAGGTTCCTTCCAGCTTTGATTTGCAGTATTCTGGCTTATAACATTCAAGTCTAAAGCCCCTTCTAGTTTTACAATATTTGTTCCATGTTCTAAAGACCCTTTTAGCGAGGGCATTTTATTCCTAGACCATACTTTGGAAAGTTTCTCTCTGGTTTGGCATGACTTTCTAGATTGGGGTCTTGAACAAATCAAACAACTCCAAAATCTAGTTCCACATCCTTTCCCTCAACCCCTTTCTCGCCTAAGGCTCTGCACCTTCCCTTATATAGGAGATGTTCACATCTAACAATCCAGATTGAAAGATGGGGTTTGTAGGGATAGATTTATTTATGATATATAATTGACATTTATATAGTCCCTTAAGGTTTGCATAGCACTTAAATCCATTTTATAGATGAGGAAAATGCAGCTCAGAGAGTTTGAGTGACTTGTCCATAGTCACACAGTCAATATGCATGGAAAGTGGGATTTGAACCCACACCTCCCTGACTCCCTATCCAGCATGGCATACACAATGCCCCTCTGTCTTAGTTTCTAAGATGACCCTAATGGTTCCCACTCGACTTTAAAATCTTATGGTTTCTGTGGTGATTGAAGGAAAGCTTAGATGTGGTCTTACTTGGAGGCTGGGTGCTGGGTGAGATGAACTCTTGGGCACTTTCCTGTCCCAGGTGGCCTGTGTTATCATCTCCAATAGAGCAGATGCGGTTTGAAAAGGGTATTGGTGTCCTGAAGGGAGAGGAGAGAAAGGCCCAGGAAACTCAATGAGGTGCCAGATGGAATGAAAGAGGGTTTTTTCTGTGAGATTGAATCGATTGTTTTTTTATTGTGGAGACTTAATTTGAAGGAAGCTAAACTAAAGCTTCATAAGAAATATGATTATTATAAAATGCTTTAGGAGGTGAGCTGTGCTCATAAGCTTCCACCTTGGTGGGAGTGCGGGGATGGGGGGAGAGGGATTCAGCGCTGCACAGAATCTTCCTATTGGTGTCGGGCACTGTGATATTGTTCTCTGATTGGAATGGATTTCCAAAACAGCAATAAAAGAAACTACCTCAAAATGGGAATTTGTAGCTCCGAGCTTTATAAATCTGAACATTTAGGAGCGTTCAGTTTCTAAATTGTCTCTGCTCTGTTCCTGCCATGAGGGGGAGGTTTGCAGGTGCCAGTCTAAGGGACATGATGGGAGGGCAAGAGACTTAGCTTGGGCGTGATGCCCAGAGACATAGTGAGGACAGGAGGTCCAAGGAAATCCAGTGGGCAGGAGGGCTGAGGACAAACTGTAGGTGAAAGCATTGGAAGCACAGCATGGACCCAAAACATGGAACATGATTTGGGAACAAATGTTGGAAAATGGCATGGGTGTGAGGGAAAGAAGAGTGAATATGAATTGTCGGGTTGAAAATACGGTGTAGGCATGCAATATAGGATGTGGCAAGGATAATAGGGCTGTGATGACAACGAGGGATAGAAATATCATATGGCCATGGAGCCTGGGATGTGGTGTGGTCCAATCCAGTCAGGTCCAGTCCAGTCTGGCTCAGTCCATTCCAATTCAGATTGGACCAATCTGGTCCAGAACACTCTAATCCAGTCCAGTTGTATCGAGGCTATTCCAATCCAGTCCAATCCAGTCCCATCCAGCCCTATCGAGTTCAGTCAAAACTAGGTCAGACAGATCCAATTCAATCCAATCTGGTCCAGTCCAGACCAATCTGGTTTGATCTGGTCTAGCTCAGTTCAGTTTGGTCCAATCTTATCCATTCCAATCCCATCCAATCCGGTCCAGTCTGGTTCATTTTGGTTCAGGCTAGTCCATTCCAGTCCATTCAAATTCAATCAAAGTTAATCCAGTCCAGTTTGAGCTAATCTGATCCAGTCCAGTCCCATCCAGTCCAGTTTATAATGCAGTCCAGTTGGGTCCATTCTAGTCATGCTAGAATTCAGATCGAGGGACCTTAGAGATCACTCAATCCAATTCCCCTCATTTCTTAGGTTAGGAAATTGAGGTCCAGAAAGGTTAAGTGACTTACCCAAGGCTGCACAGCTAAAAGAAGAACCAGGATTTGAAACTAGGTAGTTTGACTGCAAATCCAGTGGCATTTGCACTAGACCATGAAACCTGGAAGATGGTACGGGTGAGATGAGCCGACCCCCTTGGACCCAGGGGATACAGTGCGGGCACAAGGCCTAAGCGTTTTCTTCAGAGACTTTCTTCAGTTCCTTCCTGAAACAGGAATCTTCCCTTGCCTTCCCTTCCTTTTCCTTTTTGTCATTTAAGAGTTTAATTGAGCCTCCAGAGGAAGTCAGTAACAAATAACTAAGAAGGAAACCTAGATGTCTTGGTCCCAAAATGTAATGTTCTGCCTATTCACCTCACATTCACCCCTACCCCTACCCAAAAAGATTAAGGTTATGAAAAATAGGGTCCAGATAAATCTGTTACTCACTTGCCCTGAAAAAAGATAAATCTGAGTGAGGTTCCTGAATTAAATTTCAAAAACTAAAGTTCTTTAGGCTAAAGAGATGGCAGTGATCATTGTCCCTCATTTCCTGCCTTCTCCCTCACCCAGCCTCCATGAGCCTAGGAGGGGGTGGGGGGGGGGTGGCTACTCACTCTCTCAGCGTCCCCTATCAAAGCCCTTTTCAACTTTTGTCACCTGAAAGTCTCCTCATACAATTCTTAGTTTGCCAGAGGCTGTGGTGACAAAATGGAGGAACCAAATCTTTTTTTATGTTTTTGTTTTTAACTTAAACACCAAAAGGAACCTTTTCATACATACAGTAGAACACAAAAAAGATGATTTTATATGAAACCTTGAATCTTCATGTTATATCATTATAATTTCATAATATCACTTGCTTTTAAAATATATATATATATATATATATATAATACCTATAAGTGTATATATGTGTTTGTGTGTATATATATATATATATGTATATAAAATCAAAGGAATCATTTATACAGTATCCCTGCCAAGTGGTCAGTCAGGCTTTGCTTAGAGAACACTAGTGATAGAGAATTCACCTTCCAAGTAGCTCATTCACTTTTGGACAGCTTGGATTGCTGGGAATTTTTTCCTCTTATGGAACCAAAGTCCTTTCCCTGTGCTTCCATCCAATGCATCTTGCCCTTTCCAATCCAAGCGATAGATTGAGAGCTGGAAGACTTGGGTCTGGAGCATGCTTCTGCTTCTCATTACTAAACATTTAAGTCATATAGCATATTAAGGTTTATAAATGCACTTTCTTTACTACTACCCTAAATAGGTAATACAAATATCTCTTTTTTATAAATGCAGAAACTGAGGCTCAGAGAGATAAAGTCATCCAGTCTTCAACATCTGGCTACTTGTCAGCATCAGGGTTTACTCAAATCCAGGTTCTCTTGGTTATGAGCAAATACTAGTCTTCCCATGGTAGCAAGCTAGCTCCCTAAGTCATTTAGTAGGGGTGTGCTGGAGCCAGCTCAATCCAGCTTTGAGACAGCCAATTATTACATCTTCAATGTGAGCATTTACACCACCGAAGTTGGCAAATGCTACAGATTAGGGCTTGGTTTATTGTCTAGACTTAAGAAAGTGATGGAGAAAGTCTTAATGATGTAGATTAAATTTAAATGTGTATCAAGTACACTTCTTCCCCCCCCCCCCCCCCCCCCTCTGCCCCCGGTAGAGCTGGTTGTTAAACATTTATTAGCACACCACTGCTTAAGCCTCTGTTGCTTCATCTGCAAAATAGTGGCCTAGATGATCTAATTCTTATGATCCTATAAATTGTATCTCCTTTTACATGGCATCCCTTTAAATATTTCCATTTGATAAGTCCTGGGTATGAAACAGGGCAGTTATGTGGAGCCATAATGAATAGGCTCATTTTCCTGAGTTCCAATCTGGCTTCAGATACTTACCATTTCCTCATTGGTAAAATGAGCAGAAGAAGGAAAACCCCAAATGGGGTCACGAAAAGTCAGATATGACTAAAAAGACTGAACAACGGACATGAAACATGGACACAATATCCAGAAATATGAAATGTACCTAATGAGATCTAGAGATATAGATATAGAGTAGAGATATAGTATAGACATGAATTTTCTCTTCTCCAGTCTTACCATCACTAATTTCCTCAAGCAATCATCATAGGTCCTGGTTTTTAATTCTTTCACCATCCTGGTCTTGGGCATGGGAGGTCCATTTTGGGTTTATGTCAGGAACTCTGTCAAGTTTGTATCCTTGATAGCACCTTCTGAGCTATTCCCTCCTCTGTTAGGGTATATCAGAGGTCAGAGAACACTGATAGGCAGAGGTTGTGGACCCTTTTCTCAGAAGGCCCCCGGGCATCAAAGTGAGGAGGCAATGTGAGATGGGAGAACAGGAACAGATCACCAACAGTTTAGGAGGGAGCCTGGCACTGAGGCAGTTTCCTGTCTTGGATGCATCTGCCTTTTTACTCCCTTCACCCTAGAGGTAGCCAGTCCCCAGTGAGCCTGGCACAGCAGGCTGCAGGGGATGATAATGTTGAACAGCTGTCTAGTAGCAAGGGCAGGTGCAGGGAGCTCTGTTGGAAGTCATTCTTTGGAAGCAGGGCTAGCTTCTCCCTAAGCTGCCTACCTATCGATACCAGCCCTTGGAAACAGCCAGCAATGACACCAGCCAGAGCTTCCTGGGACAGAAGGCTCCCCATATTTATTGCTAGTCAATACCTCTGCCCCAGAATTCAATGAGAAACTTCTCTTCACACTGAGATTTTAGACCCGTGGCCTGACCACCTACTTCTGTAATGTAGTATACCTCAAGTCACCCCAACCATCATATTGCTAGCCCAACATTTAGGGTTCAAGTGTGAGGGTATCTAGGGGATAAGTCAAATAGTGGTAGGTAAACTCAGCTTGGTTTCAAGGTTGCAGCTGGGCATGGTTCCAAGGCACTTTGAGGTGGCACTTTGGATAGAGTGCTGGACCTGGAGTCAGGAAGACCTGAGTTCAAGTCCTGCCTCAGACTTTCCTGGCTACATGACTTTACCTGTTACAGTTTCCTCATCTGTAAAATGGGAATGATAATAGCACAAACCTTACAGGTTTGCTTCGATGTTCAGATGAGGAACATGTGTGGTGTTTTGCAAACCTTAAAGAACTATACAAACATTAGCTATTTTTAATTATACATGTTTGGTTTTTCAGTTCTAACCTTTAAAAAACATTTCTCTAAGGGCACAGCCTTTCAGGAAACCAGGGTCATTTATGGTTGAGTACTGTGTGTAACTCTTAAATTCAATTTGCAATTGCTTTTTCTGCAACTTCCTGGTAGCTTAATCCCCAGGACTCTATGCCTAGCACCTCTGTGATTGCTCTAACAGATTATTCTGGGTAAATTATACAAGCTTTTCAGTCCTGTTCTCATTGCCTTATACTTAGACCCTTCCTATCTTGCAGCTACCTCTCCCTGGTTCCCCTTTCTGTATTTTTTCCAAGCCCACTGAGGCAGGATCTTTTATCCCATATCTCTGTATAGTCACACTATGAGGTGCCATGGGGAAGATCTATCCAGATCAAAGGAACTGGTGTAACATGGTAAACACCCTCTGAGTTGTCTCTGTTTCCTGACTTCATGTGCTTCCTCCAAAGCTCTCTGCAGTAGCAATGGCACATGGTCTAGTTTGAGGCCTCCAGCAGTGAAAGCTTAGTTTCACCTGGCTTTTCTATGTTGGTTATAGTTATGCTTAGAGTGAGCAAAAGACTGGTGACCTCATATCTATTGACCACATCTTCTGCCTATCTGCAGTCTCTATCCATACAGAACAATGAAATCCACCCAAAATGGCCCTTGTCTCAATTAAATAAAGCATACTGGGCAAACACCTGTAATTGGGAATGGGAGCTATTGACTCAATTGTCTCCACTTTTATTGATCCAGTTTTCAGGTGAGTGAATGTAAGGCACTTCATAACTCAGGACATTGTTATACTCTGACCTAGGATTTGAGTGTGTGTTGAGGACTAGACATTAAAATGAAAAAATATCAGTGTTGGAAGAGACCTGAGAAATCATCTAAGCCAGCCCCCAGTTTGGTATAAAAATCTCCTTTATGAAATACCAGGCAAGAAGGACATGAGGGTGTGGAATGTTTGTTAGAGTTGGAAGAAAGCTTAGAACATAAAATGTGAGAACTAAAGGGACCTTCAAACATAGAATACTAGAAAATACAGTGTTAAATCTGGAAGAGATCTTAGAATATGGATTTCTAGGGTTGGAAGAAACCTTAGAGACTACTTTGTCTGATTTTTTCACTTTATTCCTGAGTAAACTGAGGCCAAGACAGGTGAAGCCACTTGCCCTTGGTCACATATCAAGCTAGGGGCCTCAGTCCTTTTCTCTAGCCTTACCCCACTGACTGACTCTGCCTGAAAGGGTCTGAGAATGCCTTGTTCAGAAGGAGATTGCTCTCTCTTTCCTTCCCCACAATTTGGTTCCCATCTGGAAGGTAAAAAGTTCACGCGGGCGGCCATCCATCCGTTGCTGTCACACCGTGTTGTAATCTCTCTCTGGTTTTATTACTTAAAAACCGCAGAGCTCTCAAGCTAGGGAATTTTCCAAGGTGTTTGAGGCTGACATGGGGCTCCATTTACATTGTGTTGGAATTTCCTTTGGAGTCTCCTTGAGACGAGTGACCAGCAGGGTCCCAAGTGAAGGCCTTATCAGTCATTCGCCAACGGGAGTCAGGCCGTGAATTATCTCGGGAGCCGAGCGGCTCGGGGAGCGCTGGGCCAGGGGCCGCCGGGTGACAATAAACATGTCCTGGGAATGTGTCCCCCATCATTCAAGTGCAGATAGCAGATCTGGACTTTAACTACGGCTCCCTATCTCTAAATCTCAGCGTGACCTGTGAGAGAGATGGAGGTGACTTTCAAGGGTATCTGTCTGCAGGGAACTTGGTCGAGAAGTTTATAACTGGCTCTTGGCTGTGTATCACTCCCAGAGTTACCTCAAAGCTGTTTGACTCATAGACTTCTATCTGATGGGGAAGCCTGGAGTGAGCTGGGGAGGGGGTGAAGGGGAAGGGGGAGACCGTCTGAAAATGCTGACACAGGAGAAATGGAAATCTACCTTCTACCACTGGGGGACAGTCACTGCCAAATCTCAAAGTGAAGCTGAAGGATTGAGTGTCCTGGCTCTTAGTCCCTTGATGTGGCCTGCCCAATCCACCGACTATGAATAAAGGACACAGAGGGCAGGTTGAGCTCCTCTCTTCTGAGGTTCTCTCCCCAGGTTTTCCTGGGCAAACATCCTATTGGTTTAGAAAGTAGAGGGACCTTAGTGGCATCAAAGTCAAATAGAAACTGAGCACTCCTAATCATGCATAAAGGTTCCCTATGGTCTGCATACTGACATAGAAAACCATGTGCTAACATTATCTGAGCTCTGTTGTATTTTTGTCTCATTAAATAGTTCCCAATTACATTTTAATCTGGTTCCTCCCACACTTGAGAGTGTTTCAGGCTGATTTTGACATCTCTGATCTAGTCTAACCCACCCTTTCACTTGGTAGAGGAAAAAACTGACACCTATAGAGGGGAAGTAGCTTTCATTAGGCTATACAAGTAGTAAGCAGCAGAACCAGAACTGAAACCCAGGTCCAATGACATCCTGCCACACCTTTTCCCTTGAGGGTCACTGGTCCAGTGCATTGTTGTATCAAAGGTTAAGTATCCAGTGTTCTTATCTAGACCAGTTTGCAGAACACAATCATCATCTGGGGAATAGGGGGAGGGAAAGAAAGGGAGGAAGAATTTGCTCCAAGGTGAAAGTGATTCTGCCTATGGGAAAATCTCAATTTCCTAAGAGGGTATATAATAGCATCCAATCATAAAAATATGAATAACTCCAATTTCTATAGCAGTTTTAGGTTTAAAGAGCACTTTGTTCAAAATATTCCTGTGGGACACATACTCCCTATGCTATTGTGCCCGTTTTGCAGACGAAGAAACTAGGGCTCAGAAAGACAAAGGGACTTGTTTGTGGTCACTAGCTAATAAATGTCAGAATCAAGACTCAAGGTCTTTTCAGACTCAAGACTCTAGGTCTTCTCACTCTAAGGCCAGTGGTTCTTTGCCTGTTTTTATTTGTAAGAAGCATCCTTGAGGGAAAGGTGATGATATCCATGAAGAAGAAGGTATTTGAAGGCACCCAGGGAAAAGGCTGTCAAGGTTTATAGGGATGAAGGTGTCTAATCATAAAAGAAAAGAAGCTATTGTAGAGGAAAGTGAAAATGTCCCATAGGAAAGTGATCTATGGAAACATGACAATATGTATATTGAGGAAGGTGTCTCAGGGGAAGGTAATGGTATCTTCAGGAAGGAGGAGGGAGTGTATAGAAGGAGGATATGGTCAGTGATACCAGGATGTTAAAGATGGCTGAGAAGAGACCATAGGTTTTACTAATTTCATAGAAAGGTCATGTTGTCCATGTGGAGGAGAAGACTTAGGTTCAAATCTCGGTTCTTTCACTTAATATATGTGTGTCTTTGGCAAGTTACTCAGTCTCTCTCTCTCTGGGCCTTGATTTCATCATATGTAAAAATGAGGAGGTTGAACTTAGTCTCTCACACACCTCAGGCAAATGTCCTATCTCCTCTTCGTTTATCCCTTTTTTCTCCCAATATAACTTAATCCAACCCTTTTTTCTTTTCCTTAGTTTCCCTCTTCAGTCTCTGTCCTGAGTTATAGTTCCCCTAACACTTTTTACAGGACTGTGCTATACTCTTATATTCATCCTCTGTTATTTGTCTTTGCCTTTACCATTCAGACATTTCCTCTTTGAGTTGGTTATTGAGCTCCCTGTGCAGCCACATAGTCTTTTCAGACAAATCTTACTCTTTCTCTCCACTATAATTATTTCTATTCTACTATTATGTAATAAGTGAAAGAGTTGAGACTTGGACCCAAGTCTATTCCTCTAAGGACAACATCCTCTTCATAAGAGATAATTAAAGCTGATGTCCTTTTCTCAGCCATCTTTAACCTCCTAATACCTTTGACCATCTCCTCCTTCTTTACTCTCCTTCTCCTTCCTAAAGACACTGTTATCTTTCACTTTGTGTTTTTTGAATTTATTTCTTGAACATCTCTAATACCATTCCTAAAGCATTTTAAGCCATGGGATTCTATTTATATGTCCATTGAACTCTTTGAAGTCTGCTTTCCCAAAATTTAGGGTGCAAGTCAAACTGCTAGCTATAAGACTGAGGAAATACCAGTTGTTTGAGGCCCCTACTTTTTAGTTTGCTATAATGAAGGCTGGTTTGAGTTTGCCTCTACACACACTAGGGAACTAGGAGCGGCACACAATTTGAGGAAGAAGTCCATGTCCCCCAAGCATCAGAGTATCGTCATACATTACATGCAAAGATATACTTTGTAAGTATCATAGCAAGAATTTGAACTTGTGCTTCCCAATTCCAAGGTCAGGGCTCTTTCCAATATACCAAGTTTCCATAGAGCTGAAGCATGTAGTAAGGATATTGCCTGAGGGGAGCGCACAGTCTATGAGGACTGAATTCACAAGATGTAATCCCAGGTGGTGGGAGATGAAGATCACTACTATATTCTAGGCCTGGTTCCAAGGCCTTTTAGTGTTCATTTTAGTGTCTATGGCCCCAAGTGGACCAGAACTAAACCTTTTGCTGAAGCATTAATCTTTCTGGCTTTGGGTGTGGTGCCTGAGGCTCCAGTTGGGGTGACATTAGGTTTTTTCCTGAGGTCTTAGGTGAAGGTGCTTATGATAGATGCTTATTGATAGGTGCTTATTGATAGATGGGGAAAAGTGTTTAAGAAAATAGGACACAGGTCCAGGAATGTACAGCCCCCTATAAATTGCAGGTTAGTAACAATACAGATGTAATTTTTTTCCCATCTAAGTTCATAGACTGCCTGAAATCTATTCATTCACACCAAGTTAAGAACCTATTTCAATGACTACTCCAGCACTTTAAAAATTAGATTTAGAGCTGAAAGTGACCTGAGAGGTTAAGTCCAGCACCCTTAGAGATGAACAAACTCAGACCTCAAGAGGCTTAGTGACTTGTCTGAGGTCACAAAGGTAGAAAGAGACAGAACCAGTATTTGAACCCATACCCTCTGACTTAAAATCCAGCATTTCTTCTACTACACCAGACAGCCTCTCAGTGGGTTAGTTTTCTCTTAACTCTCACATATATTTTGCCTCTACCACACATTTGGCCACTTGATTATGATTGTGTAGTCTCCTGTATTTTTCTTTCATATTCTCATGAATGTATATTTTGCCTCCCCAATTCCCACAGGATTCTTTAGGGCACACGCCAAGTCATAGAATTCTGCAGTGCCCACAGATATCAGCACCATGGACAGCGGCTTGGGTGGAGTTGAGAACAGGAAATTGATTCAGAACTGAGGCTCAGGGACAGTTGTTTTGATTATGGACAATTAGGGAAGGTGTGCAGTAAGACCCTTGAGCTGAAAGAATTAACTGCGCTAGTACTGATAGCAACACATTGGCAACTATTGTGAAAGCCTTTGGGCTTTTTTCCTCACCCGTTTTTGCATGGCAACTCAGTCTAAAATAGCTGTCTAGAGTATATAGAAAGTACATGATTGAATTGTTAGGATTCAGTCTTACCCTTCCATTTTATAGTTTTGCAGGGATGAGGCACTGAGGGAGGGAAGGGAAGAAGATAAAATACAAAAGAGACAGGAAGAGGGATACAGGTGAAGAGGGGACAAAGGAGAGAGAAAGGAGAATAGGAGAAGGGGGATGAAAGATGAGAGGGGAAGAGGAGAGAACAGGAGATAGGAAAGTGAGAAGACAGGAGTAAAGTTTGGCCAGAAGGAACTGCTGTAGTTAGAATCTTGGGCACATGGGACTGGAGATTTATACCCCATTATTCAACTTTTCCCCTGCTTTGTATTAAAGGTTGTGGAGAGGCATTTCTTCCAATGCCCTGTTTCTTGGCCCCTAGGATTGGAGTGAGGAATAAAGATCTATTCCAATGCCCCTGTTTTTATTACTTTTTTATGTTTTTATGTTTTAATGCCCCTGTTTTCCAGGTCCCCTTTGAAAAATTACCATTCAGATAATCAACTCACTCCTGACAAAGGAAGACAGGTACCTGGGTGAGAAGGAGCTGATTTGGGCAAAGGACAGAAGAAGGTCACTTTTAAAGGTTATTTCATCTATACTCTTTTCTGGAGTCCAAAGGTAGCTGTGGTATCTGGTCCCAGATAATTCCCATGTTGGGAGAGCAGTCTTAAGGAATGGCAGGGAGTGTCCCAAGAATAATAATAACTCACATACAAATTATGTGATTTTACACTGTAGATATTATTATCCCCATTTTATACATGAAGAAACTGATGCCCAGAGGTCACAACAGTAAGTATCAGAACAAGAATTTGAACTCAGTCTTCCTGACTCCAAGGTCAGGGATCTTTCCAATATACTGAGCTGCCATAGAACTAGAGGTCATTTAGGCAGGACATTACCTGAGGGAAGCCCACAGTCTCTAAGGAACTGGGAACCTTCTGCAGTTATGAGGTTCTGAAAGGATGACCTCAGGCAGCCTCTTCCTTTTTCAGACAGAGGGACCATTTTCTCACATCCTTGGGAACTACAAACATAGACTCTCCTGCTGAGTGAAGAGCAAAGTTTGCACAGAACAAATATGGCTTTAAAATGCATGAAGTGTTATTTTATTTATAACTTGATAGAGTGCAATATAAATTGACCCCCAACATCGAGTGGCTCCCCTCCCACTCTCTCTTCCTCATCTCCTCTTCTCCTGCTCCCAAGCTGTTTATTCTGGATAAAAGTGAGGACTGGGGAGCAGTTGGAAACACCAAGAGCACACACAGACACATACACACATGCAGGAATATTGAAAACCATACACTGATAGAAATAGGCAGAAAGATACACACACTCATCCAGACACACACTTACACAGATATATTGATATGAACACGTCTATATCAATCAGAACATATTTGCAAAATGCTTTCCCATGGTTCTTTCACCTGATCATCATGACAATCTTCCCAGAAGTGAATTGACTTGTCCTAGATCATATAGAGAGTGAGTAGCAGAGTTACACCTTGAACCCAGATCTTCTAATACTAGTACTAAATCAGTGGATGTATACGCAGACAGACATATAGATAAGAACCTTGATGGATGCAGGTTGAGGTGTGTAGTTCTTTCTTTGGGCAAAGGGTTCTTGTGGCAGCCTATGTGAGCTTTATCTGGTCACATTTGGAGGATATGAGTTATATTACATTTCTCAGCACTATTGTCTCAGTTCATTATCAGTTCCTAGGCTTAGAGTACCTCTTAGGGTCATTCCATGCACTTTCTTCCTTCCAGGGTCATTTGTTCCATCCCCCTGTCTCCAGACTTAGTTGCTTTTGGCCCAGACAAAATGAAGAAGGCATCATTGGATCTTTTGCTAATCAGTATGGATCCATGGTCTTCCCCTCTCTTTAACTTCCTAGTCAGAAGGGCTTGGCTCTTATCTAGTCACATTCCTTTTTAGTTTCCAACTACTTCTGATGAGGAAAAGTCAAGTTGTCTGCTCCATCAGTTTTCAGGGTCCTATAATTCAAATAAGGAAGGAAAGTGACTTGGATAGAAAGCTGGTATAGAATAAATGATAGAATTGCAGAGTTTGAAGGGATCTTAGAAGGCAAATAATCCATCTTCCTCCCTGAGGCAGAAATGCCTGTCCTCTGATGCCTGATCAGTCATCATTAGCTTCCACTTGAAGCACTTCAGCAATGGGGAACTCACTACCTACCTAAATATCGTTTTCCCTTCTATCAAGTTACCATTTGCTTCCCTGTTACTTCCCCTCAGTCTCTTCCCCTAAAGAATAAATCAAAGCTCTCTTTCCCATCACAATGGATCAAATGCTTAGTTACAGAGTACTGAATCTGTAAGGGACCCTAGTAGATCTCATCTAGCCCAGATCCAAAATTTTAGAGAAGGAACAAGGGACACAGAGAAGGCTAGTGACTTGCCCAGGGTCTCAAAGCTAGTAATTGTCCATGATAAAAATGGAGCCTTATAGTTTCTCTTTCTATGGGCTTCTCCATCACCCCATTCTGGCTCCTGAACTCTTGCCAATTGCTGTGGAGGTGGGGCCTTGGGGTTGAATTATTTATTTATGAAGGAGGGAGAAACTTGTCTTGAGGTTTTCAAGCTAATGCAGATGTATGTCTCAGGGCAGCCAAGAAAGGTGTTTCTATTCCATTTGGATGGATTGCTCTAGCATAGAATCACATTGAAGTATATGAGTTTGGCACAAGGTGAAGAAGGGAGATGTGTAAGAGACTGGAGTGGGGATTAGCAGTGGAGGGTGAGGTCATGTGGTATAGTAGAAAGGCTCTGCAGAATCAATATTCAAATCCTAGCTCTGCTACTTGCTAGGTGAGTGACCTTGGGCAAGTCACTTCCTTTCTCTGGGTCTCAGTTTTCTTATCTGCCAAACAAGGGGATTGGACCAGGTCATATCTAAGTCCCCTTCTAGCTCCAGATATCTCAATTTAAATGTAATGTTGGGTGTTTGGGTCAGACGATTTGGAAGCTCTGTGCTTTCACCCTCTCCTCTCCCTATAGCAAAGAGAGTGTGAGAAATGTTGCTGGTCTCTATGCACTCATTCACCTATATCACAGCCTGAGAAGAGCATTGAGAGATTTTTCTGAGCCTTGACACTGAAATGGAGTAGCTGAGCTGGCTCAGCTGGTTCTTCCATCTGGAGAGTCTTTGGGATTCTTCTCTAACCCTCTGTAGCTGTATGATTTTGGCCAAGTCATTTCACTTTCCAAAGCTTAATTCCCTCATCTATAAAATGGGGATAATGGTATCTATAATGCCTGCCTCACCAAGCAGTTGTAAGGATCAGATAAGGTATTGGATGCATTTTTGTGAACCACATGTTTTTATGTGAATGTTAGTCTTTTATTGAGATTGTTATTTTAGTTATGTTTCTGCTGGCAGTATTCAAAAGACAGCTCTTCCCTGACACTTCTTTTGGGGTTCCCCTCCCACACAGCATCTCTTCCAAAGCATTTCCCTGCTCTGTGGAGCTCTCTGGGGGTTTGTACTATACATATTAGGTAACTTAACATCTCATTCCTCAATTCAGCCCCTTGGTTAACTCATTACATCAGGCATATTCTGTCGTCTGGGGTCTCTCAGCTCATCCTTGCTGGCATCCAGGTTCATTGTTGAGTTCTCTCCACAGCTTCTTGGGTTACAACCTGATGCTTTTATCCCCCCATATTACTGCTGAGATATCAAGGCCCTTTCTGTCTGACCTTACCCAGCTTTCCAGTGAGAAGAGACCTCAAAGGTCACATAGTCCAACCTCTTCATTTTACCAGAAAAGGAAGGGAAGCCCAGGGAAGTTAAACAAGTCACTGAAAATCATATGGGTTGTAGGGGCCTGAGCCCAGGACAGTGCTCTTTTTCTTGCTGTCATGTTATTTTTCTCAACATTACTGTTGCTTTCTAGCCACTTTTCATTCACTTTATGCCACAAATACTCTGATGCTCCTTTGGATCCATTCACTGAAAC
The DNA here is from genome assembly GCF_028583685.1 of Petaurus breviceps papuanus. NCBI lineage: Eukaryota > Metazoa > Chordata > Mammalia > Diprotodontia > Petauridae > Petaurus > Petaurus breviceps. The sequence continues at coordinate 24,299,719 of NW_027185754.1, read as the reverse complement.
CTCACTGAACTTGGGGATCTCAGGCAATTTCTTTGTCTCCTTAGATTTATCTCTTTCTCTTCTTCCTTCCCTCCCTCCCTCTCTCCTTCCCTCCCTCCCTCCCTCCTTCCCTCCCTCCTTCCCTCTCTCCCTCCCTCTCTCCCTCCTTCCCTCCCTCCCTTCCTCCCTTCCTTCCTTCTTTCTTTTCCTTTTTTTTAGTGAGTCATAATAGTGTTAGACTCAAGAAACTAGGATTCTAGTGCCCTTCCTGTCAGGGACTTCATGACCTTAGGCAAATCATTATCTTTCTCTGGGTTTTAGTTTCTCCACCTGTAAAATGGGGAGGTTGGACACCCACGTCTAATTTCCTCTGCTGTTTTATCATCCTATTCTCTCTTCCATTTCTAGCATTTTGTTTTCTAAAGACCCTTCCAGCACCACCATTCTATGCTCCAATGTCCTTTCCAACTCTAACCGTCTGTTTTAAGGTTCCTTCTAGCTTTGACATTCTAAGCACTTCCCAAATGTCTAGTTTCTTCCTGCTTTTTGAATTATTTTTTTTCCTAAAGAGTTTTTGTATTTCACAATTGTTCTTCTTTCCTACCCCTGTCCCTGAGTCATTGTCTGGGTTTCCTATATACTGGGTCAGAGGTCCCCAGTGAAGGTTGACCTAACATTGAGAAATGAGAACTGTAAGTTTCTGGCCATGATGCTGACCTGGCCAGCCCATCAGGGATTCAGGCACCCGGAACAACATCTCTGTAGCTCAGCTATTGATAGTGAAGACTGTTTATGCCTGCCAACAGCTCCACCTCTCTGGGCAGTGATGCAGGCAGACCCCTGCCCCCAAGAACCATGGAGGAAGCTCTATCCATCACTGGTGATTGCTTGCAAACTAGGCCCATCCTGATTCCCTTCCTTGCCTCCAGCCTCTGCACCAAAGCATGCTGAAAGTTTCACAGAATCTTGTAATTTCAGAATTGGAAGAAACCTCAGAGGGCATCTAGTATAACTCATTTGTGATCTAGAACCCCTCTACAACATCCAAGATATGTGATCAACTGGCCTCCACTTAATGATCTCCAAGAATGAGGAGGCCTTTTCTTCTCAAAGTCAATCATTTCACTTTGGGGCAGTTTTAATTGTTATTCCTTATATCAAGCTGAAATCTACCTTTTAGCAACTTTTACTCATTGCTTCAAGTTCTGCCTAGTGGAGAAAAGAAGAATAAATCAACACTCTCATCCTTATGGCAGACATTCAGGTAGGTAAAGGGAGCAATCATGCCTCCTCTAAATCTTCTCCAAGCTAAACATTCCTGGTTTTTTCAAAGGATTATCATATGGCATGGTTTCCAGGCCCTTCACTATCTTGATTACTTCCCTTTGAACCTGCTTATTTGTTAATGTCATTTCTTGAATGTGGCACTTAGAACTTGACACAATAAAGAAAGCTATCAGATGTCATCTCACTAGGACAGATGACAGTAACATCATCCTCATTGTTCTGGACACTACAGAAATGTAAGAATGAGTTAACTTTTTATATTTGCTATCACACTGTTAACTTGCATTGTGAGTGTAGTATACACACAACAACAACAGCAGCAACAATGACAACTCCTGATTTTTTCATAATGACTTTTGTTTCTGCAGGTCTTCCTCATCCCGTATTAGTTCAGTTGACTTTTTGAGCCCAAGAGTAGAACTTTACATTTCTACATTTTTAAGTTCATCTCATTAAATCCCATTCATTGAGTTACTTTACCAAGTCAGGAGACTTGGATTCAAGTCATTTCTCTGCCATGTACCAGCTGTGTGATCTCAGGCATGTTACTGAATCCCTTGTCATGAATTGGCTCTGCTTCCTCCTAAGTCTGGACCCACCCTGAGTATGCGACTCTACAGGTTAACCCTTGCTGGCTTAACCTGGCTGCTCCCTTACCTGATTCTGATAATACTAAAGGCCAAATGATTGGCCTGAGACCTCAAAGTCAGCCTGGCAGGCGGGATTTGGTCTTGCCCCCTCCCCTGGCTTGGTAAAGGATATCCTCTGTTTCCATGGCTATTAGAGCCATGCACATGTACACTGGTAAGTGCACTGAAGGCCTTTTTGTACCTGTGGTGGATTGCAGGTGAACCTCTCTTGAAGAAAAGCTCAATACGTATGATCCTGATCTCACCAATCTGATAAATTAGAGATTCTTTACCTTATTAATAATATCCCTTTGGGGGCACTTTTAAGTAACTCACAACAATAAGTATATATATTATAGAACTGTATGTCCCACCTGCCACACTGTGAGGTAGGTAGGGACTGGTGGGGGGCAGGTGGTATTAACTCCTCCTGGAGCTCCAAGGGAATCAGTAACTTGCCTGAGATCACAGAGCTCGTACATGGCAGAGAAATGACTTGGACACACATCTCCTGACACCCCAACCAAGGGTACACACTACTGGGCTGGGGGGGGGGGAGTGAGAGGGAGCAGAAGCAGGAGCATAGGCAGTGTCTTTGTCTACTTGCAAGTATATCATAGGGAACAGGGAGGATGTGTATGTATTATCTGTAACTCAAGAAAGCAAAATTAAGACTTACAAATGCATGTTATTAAGGGTAGATAGGTTGCACAATGGTTAGAGCAAAGGCCATTGAATCAGGAAATCTCATCTTCTTGAGTTCAAATCTGGCCTCAGACACTTACTATCTGTGTGACCCTGGGCAGGTCACTTAACCCAGAACCACAAAATCATGCAATGCTTGATGACTGAAGGAGAACATAAACTCTGCTATCAGAAGACCTGGATTTCAAATCCTACTTCTGACACAGACTATCTCTGTTACTTTGGACATATCATGTAACCTTTCTGGGTCTAAATTTCCTTATGTGTAAAGTGAGGGGATTGGATTAGATGTCCTCTGGATTCAGCCCTGGATCTATGATTCTCTGACTACTATGATTTTCTTCTATCTCTAAAATCCTATAATCCTGTTACTTCTCTGCGTTTCAGAATTATCGTCTGAAAAATGAGGATAATAATCTTTGTCCCTCATACCTCCCGGGGTCATTTCAAGGAAAGGCCTTTATAAAATAGACGCTGCTCTAAGAGGAGAAACTCTTCTTATTACTGGAAAAGGAATATGGGTCTCAGAGTCTCTGGTTCCTTTCAGCCTTCTTCATCCCGAGTGACAAAGCTCCCACTTGGTTCAGAGATGGCAAATTCTTTGTGCTAATGACTTACTGGAATTTCAGACAAGTCCTTCCAGTAATTAAAAAGGTGTCACTTTAGGAGAATGGAGCTGGACGGATGGGCTAGTAAGCGGGTGGTAGAGAGTTCTGGATTGAAATAATTACCAGTAATAGATTCCTGCTTCTACTGTCACCTGTATTAAGGATTCCTTTCCATTTCCATCCCTGCATGTGCATTTACATGTGTGTACATATTGGAGGGAGCCTGTGATCTTAAGCATGGGGATATTGGCAGGTGCATGTGTATTACTGTAAATAAATTTGTTATTTAGTCATTTCAGTTGTGTCTGACTCTTCGTGACCCCATTTGGGGTTTTCTTGGCAAAGATACTAGAATAGTTTACCATTTCCTTCTCCAGTTCATTTTATGGATGAGGTACTGAGGCACACAGGGTCAAGTGACTTGTCCAGGGTCCCACAGCTAGTAAGTGTCTGAGGTCAGATTTGAATGTAGGAAGAAGGGTTTTCCTGTCTTCTGACCTGGTACTCTATCCACTATGCCACCTAGCTACCCTATGTAAATAAATACATTGTGTGTAGATGTTTGGATATTCGTGTACATGTGCACAAATGAGTATTTATGAGAACATAAGTGGCATGTATAAACTCACATGTACATATGCACGCATATACCTTTGGGTGCATTGTAAATAAATGCCTGTGGATGATACATGGATGCATACATTTATAAGGGCAGACAATAACTCACCTTTCCATGGCTTTGAAGTTTGCAAAGCACCTTCATGATGACAAGCACAATCTTCCCTAAGATGGTGCTCTTGAGAATCCTCTTGTTTACAAATCTTATAAGATTATATCCTTGTAATCTATTTTACAAATAGAGAAATTAAGGCTGAGAGGAGAATTGTCAATGGTCACACAACCAATATGTGTTGGAGTGTTGTGATATAAATCCACATACCCTGACTGCAGATGGACTCTTTTCACTATATCGACTTTTTCTATTTGTGAATGCACTTATAGGTACATGTATATACATGAATGAATGAATAAAGTATTAATTAAGTGCTTACAATGTGCAAATGTCTATGCTAAGTGCTGGTGGATAGAAACATAAGAGTAAGACATTCTCCACTCTCAAGGAGCTTACATTTTAATAGGGGGCACAAGAAATAGAGGAGGTTTCAGAGGTAAGTCAGATGGAAAGGTCCCATGGTCCTTATAGGGAAGTAGCAAAGCCACTGATAATGCTTCTTTCAAATATGATTTCCATTGATAAAATCATATAATTTTCTGATGTTGAAATATTTGACAGTTCCAGGGATTTTGGTGATGAGAATTTTCTTTTCTGGGTCTTCAGTAGCGCTATCTAGAGCAGTCGCTATTTCCTACTTTAATGTGGACCTACTTCCCAGGGTTGTTGTGAGGATGAAATGTGACAATATTTCTAAGATGCTTAGTGCAGCGTTTGGTATATAGTAGGTGCTATATAAATGCTTGTTCCTCCCCTTCCTTCCCTGGAGACCTCTTAAGGTCACAGACTGTGTCATCAGGCTCTTTTGTGTGTGCACATATAAATGTGTGTGCGTATGCTCCTGTAGCTATAATATTCTATGGCTCAATAAATGAATTTCAGATGACATTTAGCTGGGATGGAGAGCCAACATATTGGATGACTAAGTCAAGATCCACAAAGGTAGTCACTGTCTCTCCTGAGATGACATTTGCTGAAGACGGTCCAATACTTGGGTTTTAAAAAAAATCAGCTGTGTATTGTTGGAGGTAGGAGCCATGCCTCGGCAGCAGCTTAAATGAAAGAGATCTGAGAATTTTACTGGACCACAGACTCAATATGAGTCAACAAGGTGACAGAAGCAGAAAAAGAAAAGAGCAAACCAAAACAAAAAGGTTAATGTTACCCCAGACTTAAGATGCCTTAATAACTAGTTTGCTGTGTTGATTGATTGATTGACTGATTCATTAGGATTCTTGGGATTAGGTGCCTAGGTTTTCTAGGATTTCATTAGTTGACATGGTACAGTAGATAGGGATAGAGTCAGAAAGAACTGAGTTCAAATCCAGCCTCAGATACTATCTGTGTGACCCTGGGCAAGTCACTTAGGTCTTTTTTTCCTTCAATTTCTCCTCTGTAAAATGAGCTAGAGAAGGAAATGTCAATCCACTCTAGATCTTTGCCAAGAAAACCCCAAATAGGGTCACAAAGATTTGCATATGATTGAAAAACAACAAATCCTAGACTCTGTTAGAAGAGGCAAAATCATCAGAAGGAGGGCAGAGACCTTCTGTTCTCTGTCTTAGCCAGATCACATTAAAGTATTAAGGTTTGTTCTGGGCACCACATTTTGGGAATGACATGAAGAAGACAGAGAGCAACCAGAGGAGGGTGACCGTGATGGTGGTAGTGCTGGAAAGCACCCTTTGTGATTATCATTTGAAGCCTGGAGAAGAGAGAACTCAGAGGGCACATGCAAGCTCTCTTCAAGTATTTGAGGGGCTGTCACATAGAAGGATTAGATTTGTTCTGCCTGGCCACAGAAGGCCGAACTAAGAACAACGGGTGGAAGAAACAGGGAGGGAGATTTAGCCGAGATGAGGAGAAACTTCCGAACCATCAGAGCTGTCCAATGGGGAATGGCTGCCTTAGGAAATCGTGAGTTCCCCATCACTGGAGGCCTTCGAGCAGAGGCTGAATGATCACTTGTCAGGGATGTGGTAGATTGGGTCCCTCCATGGATCGTATTTCATTTATCACCTCCCTCACAGGGCTGTTGGGAGGTTCGAAGGAGATTTGCTTTGCAAATCTTAAAGTTCTATGTAAATTTTATTTATGATGACGATGATAATGAGATTCTGTGATGCTTTGGTATGTGCTGTCTCTGTGTTTATGTATATCCAGGAGAATTACATGTTTCGTATGTTTTTGTATGTATTCTCACATATATGTGTATATACATAGACCAAACAATGACTCTTAAGGGGCTTGCAACCCTGAGGCTTTGGGGTTCCAGCTTCAGCCCTGGGGTCGCTGCTGACAACTGTTCTCTGAGTTGTTCAGGATAACAAAGACAAATGGCAATTCACTAAGGCACCTAGGAGGCAGTGGAAAGAACTCTAGGCCTGGAGTCAGGGAGACCTGAGTCTAAATCCAGCCTCAGATGCTTTAGCTGTGTGACCCTGGACAAGTCACTCAACTGTTGTCTGCCCCATTTCCCTCAGCTATAAAATGGGGATAATAATAGCCTACTTCCTGAGGTTCTTGAGAGGGGAAACAGGGATAATATTTTTAAAGTGCTTAGAGCAGTGTTTGTCATACAGTAGGAGCCATATAAATGTGTGTTTTTTCCCCTCTCCCCACATCCTTGGGGCATCTTAAAGTCACAGACTGTGTCAACAAGCTCTGTAAACCTTAGTCACATTTCCTGGCCACTTAGTGGATATGGTATTTGGGGGTAGTGGTGAGCTGAGTAGTTGAGATAGTAGAGGTAAGTTGGAGGGAGAGAAGAAAAAGGGGATGGAGATTCTCATTATCAAGTAGCTCCCCATCTCCTCTCTCCCCAACAAGCGTATGTATATATGTGTGAAGTTAGCAAGATTTCTTTGCTTTAGTGAAATGCTCTAAAGCCTTCAATGTCTCCCCAAGTAGCTCAAGACACAGGACTCCCAAATTCCCCTCCCTCCATAAGATGATATCACAGAATGTTAGCCCCGGAAGAGACCACAGAACATAGACTGTTAGAACTTTTATTCAACAAATTTTTACTAAATAAACCCTTACAATGTGCCAGGGACTGTGCCTGGTGCTGTGGATGCAAAGACAAAAAACAAGATTCTCTCAAGGAGCTTACATTCTGTTTGGGAGAAAGAATGTGTACATAGAACACTATAGTGCACAATAGACAGTGGCTGGGGTGAGGAAGAGATCAGAAAAGAAACCCTGGGTGGGAAGGGAGGGAGGAAGAGCAAGAGGAGGAGAAAGGGAGAGGTAGGGAGGGAGAGAGATAGAGACAGAGAGACAGAGACAGAGAGAGAGACAGAGGTAGAGAGAGAGACAGAGGTAGAGAGACAGAGAGAAGGAAGGGGAGAGGGAGAAGGGGAGAGAGACAGAGAAAGAGAGAGAGAGAGACAGAGAGAGAGACAGAGAGGCAGAGAGAGGGAAAGAGGAGGGAGGTTGAGAGTGAGACAGAGAAAGAGACAGAGAGGGAGGGAAGAAGGGAGGGAGGGGGAGAGAGAAGAGGTGGGCAAGGGAGACACAGAGAGGAGAAAGACATAGGTAGGGAGGGGAAAAGAAGAAGAGGGAGAAGGGGAGAGAGAGAGAGAGAGAGAGAGAGAGAGAGAGAGAGAGAGAGAGAG
>NW_027185754.1:24258179-24292151 GCF_028583685.1 Petaurus breviceps papuanus | reverse complement strand
GAGAGAGAGAGAGAGAGAGAGAGAGAGAGAGAGAGAGAGAGAGAGAGAGAGAGAGAGAGAGAGAGAGAGAGAGAGAGAGAGAGAGAGAATGTGCACTTACTAATAGAGAATGTTAGAAGTGGAAAGGACTTTAGAACATTAGAAGGTAAAATGCCAGTGGGATTTTAGAAGGGATCTTAGAAGACAGAACCCTAGAATGTGGAACATAGAATGTTAGAGGGAGATGAAACCTTAGAGATCAGCTTGTTCAACCTCTTCACTTTACTGATAGGGAAACTGAGACCCAGAGAGAGAAAATGATATACTCATGATCCTATACCTAATTTATAAAAAAAAATAACAAACAAACAAAGCAGGGATGTAGACAAAAGAGGTTAACTTTACATTTTAGAGATAGGAGTGACCTTGGAGATATCCAGTTCAGTGACATCTCTTTATAAATGAGACCAAAGGAGGAAAATGCCTTGCCTGGGGCCATGTAACAAGTTAGTGGTAGGTCTAGAATTCAAACCCAGATCTCCTGACACCCAGTCCTGGGTTTTTGTTCTCTCACCCTTGGCTTTGTGCCTGGCTACTGTCTCCTCTTGCTGTCTATACCTTATATGTACCTTTCTCAGGAAGGCAAGGTGGTGCAGTGGATAGAGTCCTGTAAGTGAGTCAGAGAAACCTGAATTTAATTACCTCTACAGTACTGTGCAACACTTGGCAAGTCACTTAACCTTTCTTAGACTCAGTTTCCTCATTTGTAAATTGAAGATAATAACTACCTTATGGGATTTTGAAGATCGAATTATATAATAAATGTAAAGCATCTTGCTAGCCTTAAAGGGCTATATAAATGTTAGCTATATGATTATTTTGGCTGTGGGAGGGTGCTTTATTGGCAGGGGTGGAGGTGGGGACTATGGGTGATAAAAAACTGTTTGGCTAGCAGCATCAGCCTTATGGCAGGGCAGGCAGGGGTGCTGTTTCCCTTGGGCTCTGGGACTCCAATTACCCCCATTTAATGTTGAATACGGTCCGGTTATTACCATTTGTATTTGCCATTTCAAGAGACTTTTCCATTTCCACTGCTTTGCTTTCTGTCAAGAGGGGAAAGCATCAGTGGATTGGTTCCCGAGGAGAGAGGGCCCTGAATGGGCTGTGGGATTGTATATTTCTTCTCTAACGCTCTTTGGAACAAAATCATCTATTTCATCAACAGTACATCAGCAGTGACCAAAGACCATTAAATAATGCATCTCACTCGGGCGCAGTGGAGCAGGGAGAGGGCTGTGACCTGCTTTAAACCTTATTACTTTCTTGCATTATGGGCCTCACTGCAAGCTTTTTGTTTAAGCGATTTCGGCAGAGACGTTGCTTCCTGCTTTCAAATACAAGGCAGACATGTTATTTCAGAAGGCCCTGGGCTGCGCTGCTGCACCTGCCATCGTCAGGCCCAAACTCTCCCTGGGTGATCATCTTCGCTCCCCACCTGTGAGCCAGGGGCACCAGCATGCCCACACGTGCATGCATTCCGTGGTGTCAGGATGTGGACCGGGCGAGCTCTACTACCTGAGGAGTTACGGGATTTGGGCTGAATCATTCCCCTACTCTGAACCTCAGTTTTCTCCTTTTTGACGAATTCAAATGTCTATTCAGGTTCTAAATACTGTGTTCCTACACTCCCAGCACCACATGTACCTATACACATGAGCACATTGCTACACGGTCTGTATGTCTAGCCACACATGTATTCACACAAATATTTCCATGCCATACATACCTGATGACATGCATTCACAGGGACATATATGCACACTTCCAAATTACATGTGCATGTGTAAATTCACACATGGGCAGTAAGAACACGGGAGTTGGGTTTGGAAAGGGTCTTAAAAGATGAACTAACCCAACAGCTTCCTTTTATTGAGAAGAGACCCTGAAAGGCGGTATCAGGCAGTCAATAAACCTTTCTACACTCCTGCTATGTGTAAAGTGCTGGGGCTGTAGAGAAAGGCAAAAGACAGTCTTTATTCTCACCTTACAGTCTAATGGGGGGGGGGACAACATGCAGACAATTATGTATGAACAAACTATATACAGGCTTATCAATGGGGTCATAAGATAGAGCATAGCTTGTACACACATGTACAAGCATAAAAAACTAACATACACATATACATGCTCATGATATACACAGGCATGCAGATACACTTACATATTTATAAATAGGTAAGAATGGTCCACTAGCAATGGGCACATGTGTATTTATAGATAGATACCCAAATTAACCCACTGGGTGGGATAAACACACCCACTCATACAATGTAAATTAATGTACTACTCACACATAGAAGGGCAGCTGGACCTGGAATCAGGAAGACTAATATTCTTGAGTTCAAATCTGGCCTCAGAAATTTACCAGCTGTGGGACCCTGGACAAGTCACTTAATCCTGTTTGCCTCAATTTCCTCATCTGTAAAATGAGCTAGAGAAGGAAGTGGCAAACTACTACAGTATCTCTGCCAAGAAAACCCCAAATAGGGTCACAGTCAGTCATGACTGAAATGACTGAATAACAATAGAGTGACTTGGACATATGCACTCACAACATATCCTCAGACCTAAGCACATATATTAAGATCCATATATATCCATATATATATATATATGGGTACTTACACATACTGACAAGAAGTCACTGTTATATAGGGGAAAAATCTTTGGGTTTAGAGTCTAAAACACCTGGATTTGAGCCACAGCTTTGCTAATTATTAGATGTATGACCTTTGGCCTCACTTTTCTACATGTAGGTTTTCTCACCTGTGAAATGAGGGAATTAGATAATGCCTAAATTTTTTTTCTACCTTTAACATTCTATGTTGTAATTTAGGACTTTTTAGATTGAAAATTCTGATTCTGTGACTTTGCCTTCTAATGAGGGAGACAACATGTGAGCATGTGTATGTACCCATGCATGTATACATAAATATGCTAACAGAATTTACATATAGTTGTACAGAAACAGAATGTGTGTACAGGTACACAATGCACATATGCATATATGTACGTGTTCGTGTATATGTGTGTATGCACACATACATTCATAAATAAATAGATAAATAAATAAATATATATATGGCAGTTATGATAGGGAGGGTGCCAGAAACTGGGGTGGGGTAAGGAAGGGCTTCATACAGGAGGTGGCAAGTGATCTGAGACTTTATCAAGGGATTCCCAGGGGTGAGAGGGAAGGGAGAAGACATTTCAAGCATGAGGAAGACCCTATATAAGGCACAAAGACAGGAGATACAATGGCATCTGTGCCCGAGAAAGGCAAAATTTCCCAGTAATTGTTGTTGTTATTGTTCAGTCTTGTCTGACTCTTTGTGAACTCATGGACCATACTGTCCATGGAATTTTCTTGGTAAAGATACTGGAGTGGTTTGTCGTTTCCTTCCCCAGCTCATTTTACAGATTAGAAACTGAGGCTGCCTTAAGTGATTTACCCCAGGTCACACAGCTTGTAAGTGTCTGAGCCTGGATTTGAATTCAGGCCTTCCTAGCTCCAGAACCCAGCACTCTATCCACTGAACTACCTGTCTGCCTCCTAATAATTAGAACTGCACAAAAAAATGGAATGGTACATCTCTGAACATGGTGAGTTCCTGTTACTGGTTGACAATTTCCTTGTATCATACAACATTTAGAGCTGGAAGAAATCATTTGCATCAGACTCCCTTCATTTTATAGAGAGGGAAACTGAGGTCCAGAGAGATAAATTTACTTTCTCAAAGTCATCCAGGTTAATGGAGTCATGGTCTAATCGAAGACTCCAGGTTCCTGATTCCAGGTTTAGTCTTCCTAAATTCTTGTCGGGGTCACTGGAGACAGGATCCTTGTTCAGATCTGGGTGCAACCGCCTCACTCCGGAAAGCCCTTCCCACTCGGAGAGTCTGGGACTCACAGTCTTCTTACGGCCGGAGTATTTATTCACCTCTTTTTCCTTCATCGGGAACCCTGATTTTTCACAGACCTCCTCCGGTACTTAGTATCCTGACCACACAATTCGCCAGTAATTCTGTTTACTGCCATGTCCCGCGCATTAGTTCAGCATCCCAATAAGATTAGCAGCTCCTGAGGGCACTCAGTGAATACTTACTGATTGGTTAACTTTACCCAGGGCCCGGGGTACAAACAGGGCAGCTCCTGCCTCCCCCCTTCCCGCCCCCAACTAATCTCGAACCTTCATCCTCCCCCTCCCCCCACGCTCCTCGCCTAGCAGGGAAAGTAGGAATCTCAAGCACATTTCCTCAAGAGTCTAAATGAAGTGAGCCCGGTATCTGCCCTGACCTAAAGAAATAAAGTCAGGGGGAGGAAGAGGGCGACCGAGGAGAATAAAGGGACAGAAAACAGAGAAAGAAGGAAAAAGAAGAGAAGGGAGGGGGGAAAGGGAGAGGAAGATGAGGACGCAGGAGACTTGTTTTACTTGGTCCTAGACAGCATAGTTAGAAGTAACGAGGGGAGTTACAGAGAAGTAGATTTCAGCTCAATAGAAGGATGAATTTCCTAAGTATGAGAACTGTCCAAGAAGGGAACAGGTTGCGTTGGGAGGTAGTGAGTTCCCTGTCACCCTCTCCTCAGCCTCCCTTTCTCTCCTCTCTCCCTTCTTTTACCTTCTACTTCCCTTCCCTTCAAACCACCCCCCTTCCCCCCCCACCTCCCCCCCCCCCCCCCCCCCCCCAGGCCGGAGCTTTGTTAGTTACTGTGGCTCCCCAGTAAATTCATTTGGAGTCCTCCAGGGTTTTAAATCTCTCATTTGGCCAACAACGAGGTCTGAAAAGATTGCAGTTCATTTCGACCCGGAGTGGATGGAAGGCTCATTTACTGGCTGCAGGCAACTCAATCAGGCCTGCGCTGATGACGGAGTGACTTGTTCAGACCGCCAGTCAATATGTGTCGCCCATGATAGAATGTCAGCATCCCACAGCCGCTCCTGTCTCCCACGGCCGGCCCTTTTTTCATTTGGCCTGATCAATGTTATTAAAAAAGCACCGAGGAGTTCCTTAACTTCTCTGCCACTGCCTGGCCCCAGCTTTAATTCATTAATTTATTGGTCCAGTGTATGGATATATTTAAACACAACTTTCTCAGATTTCCACATGCCTTTCTCCCTAACTGCTCTCCCTAAGAGAGCCAGAGCGATCCCCCATATCACAGGGACACTTTGTGGCATAATTGGATCAGCAACGGAGTACACAGCAAGGAGCATCATCTGACTACAAGCCAGGAAACCTGGTTTCAAACTCCTGGTCTGTTATAAGGAACCATGCAGCCTTGGCCAAGTTACTTCTTCTCTGAGCCTCAGTTACCTCTGCTGTAATTTGCATTGTATTGGATGACTTTTAAGGTTCCTTCCTGCTCTAAGATCCTTCCAGTTCTAGCATTTCTGTGTTCCAATATTTTGTCCTTAGCCCCTTCCGTCTGTTAAGTCCATATTGTATGTAACATTCTGTGGTATTTTATCAGTCTGTGAGCTTATCCAAGGAAACACGGGTGCTTTCCCTGTGCAAGACTGAGCCTAAGAGGAAGGGCGTAGGGATGGGGTTGGGGGCGGGAGAAAGAGTGACAGAAAGCAGGACATTGCTAGAACTTCCCAATCTTGGTTGGGCTTCCCCCTCTTCCAAACCTTGTGTGTGTGTGTGTGTGTGTGTGTGTGTGTGTGTGTGTGTGTGTGTGTGTATTATTAGGACAAAATCAACAACTGGAACTATTTCTCTCTCCCCACAGTTGATGTCTTCTGGGGGTGAGGCAGAGTGGAATTAATAAAGGAGGAGAAGATGACTGCAAGAAAAACTATTGAGGTTGGTGTTGGTGTACATTTCAGAGGATCAAGCAAATAAGAATGAGTTTATGTTAAAGCAGGAGTGAATGTGGGTTGACTTAAGGAAGAACTGCCTGACCATGAGAAGCATAAAGTAATAGGACTAGTTGAGAGGTGGAGGTTTTGTGATAGTTTGGGTTAGAAAATCTCCTTCCCCACCTCTTAGAAACATCAGGATAGTTTTAATAACAATAGCTCCTCTGCCCATGGTGCTTCAGGGTTTACAAATCACTTTCCTTTGAAGGAGGTGATGGGAGGGGACCCACATCTACTTCATAGACTCAATACACTTACCCCACCTCCCAGCCTTTGCTTGCATTCCACTCTGTACCTGCAATGGCCTTCCTCCTCCTCCTCCCTATTGAATTCTTACCCACCCTTGAAAGTCACACTTAAATGTCACCTACTCCAGGAAGCCTCCCTGATCCATCACCCAGTCAGTAATGACCTTTTCCCCCTTGGACCTCAAATTGTACTTTGTTCTACCATTCACTGGTGAACTTATCGGTATTATTGCATATCCCAGCTATGTCATTGTGGTGCAGAAATAAATCTTGTGGAAATTCTTTTTTAAATAACTTTTAAAAATAATAAATTGTATTGGTGTCTCATTGTGTGCCCTAGCACTTTCAGACCTAATAATAATAATAATAAAACAACCAATAAAATCATTTTTTCTGATAACGTACTCAACATTCCCCATAGTTTCCCATCTCTGTATCAGAGCAGAGACCTTTGCTTCATTAACTGTTATCCCCACCTAAGACAGGTCATTGTAATTACTCAGTAATTAGAATAGTTTCCTTTTGTTTTTTTCTACTTACATTTTTGAAATCACTGTGTATATAATTCTCCTAATTCTGCTTCCTTTATTTTATATCAATTCATACAAATCTAGCCATTTTTTTCAGAACTAATTTGTCATTTTTTACTGTACAATAATATTTTATTTAATTCATAAACCACCTTGTGTGAAGCTACCCCCAATCAAGGGACATCCATTTTGCTTCCTTTTTTGCTGCTATAAGCAACAAAAATGTTGCTCTGAATGTCTTGCCTTCTCCTCCCTACCTCCCACTGCCATCTTTGACCTGCTTACGTTATATGCCTAGTCATGGCATCTTTTGGCCAAAGAGTAGGAACAGTTTAGAAATTCTTCTTGACTAATTCCAAATTATTTTCCACAATGGTAGGGCCAGCCTCACAGCCGCACCCACAGAGTATTAATGACCTTGTGTTCCCACAGTTCTTCCAACACTGAATATTTGCATTTTCTGATAATTTGCTGTGTGTGTGAGGTGAAAACTCAGAGAAAATTTTATTTTCATTTCTTTCATTAGTAGTGACCTGGAACATTTTTCATATGGGCATTGATAGTTTGCAATTGTCCCTTTGAAAACAATTCATTTCCTTTGACCACTAATCTACTAGAGATGACTTTGAGGGATCCTGGGTCCTTAAAGATGCTGCAAATGGAGCACCAAGTCTGGCCTATCACCTCAAAAAGTCTTACGTGTAGGCACAGTGATGGACTGAGGATCAGTCTAGTTAAGCCTTCAGAAGCTCATCCCCAGGGGATGAATTTTTGGCCAGAACAACTTTCAAAATCCATCTGCTAAGTTCTAGGAAGGTTCCTGTTTATGTAAGTGGAGGGATTGCTGCACTAATGAAATCACAGATCCTTGAAGCATTATAATAATTATCCGTTTCTTCCTAGAGGCATCTAGTTGCTTCAGCAGGTAAAGTGTTGGACCTGGAGTGAGGAAGACCTGAGTTCAAATCCAGCCTAAAATACTTCCTCACTGAGTGGCCCTGGGCAAGTCAACTTAATTTCTATCTGCCTCAGTTTTCTTAACTGTAAAATGGGGATATTAATAACACTTCCCAGAGTTGTGGTGAGAATTGAATGAGGTAATATTTGTACAGTGTCTATATATAATAAGTGCTATATCAATGCTTATTTCCTTCCTTCTGCTAGAGTATGATCTACACGAGAGCAGAGATCATATCTTATCAGGACTTTTTATCTCTCCCAGCACCTGGTACAATGCTCTGCTTAATAAATGTCCTTTTGCTTTTGGAGCCTGAGAAGAGGTCAGAATTTCCATCTTATGAATTTATCACTGATGTCCAGGAACTCTAGGCCATCCTATGCCACTGACCAATCCTGGGACTAAGCAGAAGAAGAGATAATCTTGATGGTATCCAATCTTTTGGTCTTCCCTTTGGTTTTCTAATTTAGGGCCTTTGGTCTTTGAGGTCTGGAGGTGACACATCACAATCCCCCTTTCTCTGCCTCTACCCAGCAAGAGGCCTCTGTTCCTCTAGTTCCCACTCTGCTAACTCAGCTTTGGCCCCATCCTCTCTGGGCCTGAATTTCCTCATTTGCATAACAAAGGAATTGAACTAGATGATCTCTTTCAGTCTTTTTAGCTCTAACATTCTATATTACAGATCTCTTCTGGCTCTAAAAGTCTACACTGTATATCCTTGATGTCTGTTTTTAAGGTCCCGCCTAGCTCTAACATTCTGTGGTCTAACATTCAGTGCCTTCCAGCCCCAACTTTCCATGTTCTGTGTTCTAAAGGTCCCTTACAGTTATGATTTTTGATTTTTCTAGAATACTAGTGGAGGAAGGAAGCTGCTCTTCAGAACTGGGAGATTCCAGAAGATGGAGAGGTATGTATCTAGATTTCAAGTTCAAGGGGAGCACCTTCTTGTCTGCTATGTACCAGGCACTGTGCCAAGTAAACACAGGAGACTAAGACAAAAACCAATCCCTGTTCTCAAGGAGCTCACAGTTTAATGGGGGAGAAAACATGCAAACACTTAGTTACAAACAAGATATAAACAGGATAAATTGGAGGTGGCCTCATAGTGAAGGCACAAAGATTAAGGAGGCCTGGGAAAGAATTCTTTTTTGCTTTCTGAAGGGGGGACAGCAGGGTAACTGGGCAACATGCCCAAGGTCACATGGCTAGTAAGTGTTAAGTGTCTGAGGCAGGATTTGAATTAAGGTCCTCCTGACTCCAGGGCCGGTGTTCTATTCACTGCACCACCTAGCTGACCCAGAAAGACTTCTTATAGCAGGTGGGACTTTGCCTGAGACTCTGAGGAAGGTAAGCTGAGGCAGAGATGAGGAGACAGAGTGCACCAGGCACGGGACCAGCAGGTGAAAGCTCCCAGAGTCCCCAGATGGAGCAGGACTTGTGAGGAATATGGAGGAAGCCAACGTCAATGCAGATATAGACCTGGAGGGGTGGAAGGTGTAACAAGACTGGAAAGACGGAAGGGTACCAGGTTATGAAGGGCTTTGAAAAACAACTGGAGGATTTTATTTTATCCTAAAGACAATAGGGAGGCACCAGAGTTTGTTTAGTAGGGAGGGTGATATGCTCAGACTTGCATTTAGGAAGATTAGTCTGATAGATCAGGGCAGGATGAATCGGTATAGGGAGAGACTTGAGGCAGGCGGACCAAGCAACTGGCTATTGAAATAGTCTTGTCATTTTGTTATGATGAGAGCTAAAACCACAGTGATGTTAGAAGACTGAAGGGGGCCCTAGAGTTGGAAAATGGGGCTGTTTCTACCCAGAAAGTGGCTTTGAAATCATGCTTCCTATATCTCCCTCACCCCACCCCCCTCCAAAAAAAGAAACCCATTAGGGCAACAGCATAAGTATAGGGAGATGTCTTACCCAGGGGAAAATGGATCTTTATAATTATGTTATTGAAAAGCTGTTCTCTCCCATCGTATTTAAGGTGATTTTTATTATGATGTTGAGATGAGTTTCTTAAAGAAGAAACTCACGTTTTATTGTGTGGAGCCTTGGGCCAGTTTGATAGCCTATTTGAAGAAGAAGGATGCTTTATGGGACCCTATAAAAGCTGATGACCCCACTCACATGTGTTTAATGAAATAAGGAGGAGCCTTGGTTATGTTATCAATAACCTTCAGCTCCATCTGCGCCCTGGCCCGACTCCAGCTGGGACCCTTGAGGCTCTGAGGATGTCAGGGGAGAAGGAATATGAAGTGAGGGAGCTGTGGGCCCTTTAAATCCTTCCCTGCACAAAGAAAGGAGGGCCTAAGGGAAGATTAGACTTCATTGTAGGACCTTGGACAAATCACTTCCTTTTTCCAGGCTTTGGTTTCCTGCTCTATCAACTAGATTTCTAAGGATATTTCTCTCTGTGCCTTTCTATGACTCAGAAATCATGCTTTACTCCAATTCCTGTTTTCACAACTGAGGAGGATGGGTGTCTATCTGTGGAGAACCAAACAAGATGGGGACAGGGACTGACATATTAATTAGGGCAGAGGCATATGCAGTGTGTGGGACACAAGCAAGAATGTCCTGTCCTTCAGGGACACCTCAAACACAGAACCAGGAAAAGAGGTAATGGGGCTGTTTATTCCTGGGGCGCCTCAGAGGGAGAGTGTTTTGTCTCCTGGGGGGTATTTGAAGAGAGGGGGTGGGACCACGGGATCTCTTGGGGTCCTTTCCAGGTGTAGAATCATAGAATTATTTTGTTCTGTGCTAAGCACTTTTAGAAATATCTCATTTGATCCTCACAACAATCCTGGGAAGTAAGTGATATTACTATCCCCTTTTACATTTAAGGAAACTTAGGCAGACAGCAGCTAAGTGACTTTGCCCCCCATGTGTCACAAAGCTACTAAGTGTCTGGACTCCGATTTGAGCTCAGGTCTTGGTGACTCTAGGCCCAATGTTCTATTCACTGGGACTCCTAGTTGTCTCTAATTCAGTAAACATTTATTATGAGACTATTAACACTGGAAAGACAAAGACAAAAGCATTCTATTGGGGGGAAATGCCTCGTACACAAATGCAAAGGGGAAAGAGAAGAGAACAAATATTTATATGGCACCTACTATGTACCAAGTGGTGTTTTCTTTTATAAGCAGTATCTCATTTGATCATCACAACAGCCTTAGGAGGTAGGTATTATTATGATCCCCATTTTACAGTTGAGAAAACTGAGGCAAACAGAGGAAAATGACTTTCCCAGGACCACAAAGCTAGAAACACAGGTTTTCTGCTTCCAGGACCAGCACTCTATCCACTGTGCCACCAGCTCCCTCTATACAAAGTCCATGTGAAATGAATACAAAGTGATTTGGGGGGAAGGGAGCACTAGAAAATGGGGGAATCAGGACAGACCTTGGAGGTGGGAGCGAGGGATTTTCAGAGGCAAAGGTGAAGAGAAAGTGTGCTACAGGCATGGGGGACAGTCTGCAAAGTCAGGGAGATGGGAAATGGGAAGACATGTGTAGGGAAAAGCAAGTAGATCCTTATGTCTGGAATGCAAAGGGCAATAATGTGAAATCAGCTGGGAGAGTTAGTTTTGAACCAGATTGTGAAGAGCTTTATGCGGAAAAAGAGAGAGAACTTTGCATTTTATCTTAATAACAATTAACATTTATATAGCCCTTACCATTATATGCCAGGCACTATTCTAAGTACTTTACAAATATCACCCCATTTGTTCTTCACAGCAATCCTGGGAGGTAGATGCTATCATTATCCCCATTTTACAGATGAGGAAACTGAGGACTTATTGAAGTCTCTTTTACAAGAGAATGATATAGTTAGACCTGTGCTTTAGATATAGTAATTAAGGATGGATTAGAAAGGGAAGGCAGTGAAAGCAAGGAAATCAGTTAGGAAGGGTGTGGTCGATCCCTAAAGTCCGACAGATGAACAGGTACAGGCACTGCTGGATGAAGGATGGTGGTCCAATGAGTTGGTATCCTGAACCATAGTCTGTAAAAAATATCAATTGTTATAGTATAGGGGAATATAAGATGGCCTTGGGATGGAGATTTGGCAGGTTAACTAGGAGCTGTTCCACTTTCCAAACTGGCATAGCAGCTTATCTGTAGGTGCCCTTGTATGCCCTCTACCAAAAGGGCCAGTAAGTGCTTTAGGCAGAGAAGTAGATAGTCCCAATTTCTCTACAAGGTCCTGCCTGGGTGTACCATCATCTTTGGCTCAAGTGTTCTGGGGCAGAGGTGTGTGTGTGTGTGTGTGTGTGTGTGTGTGTGTGTGTGTGTGTGTATGGCTAGAACACAAGTGATAACTATGGCTTCCTCTTCTCCTTTGCAGGTCCCATCTTCCCATGATACTCCGAGTGTGGGAGGTGTGTGCATGGCCATGGGCACGTGACTGGTGTGTTTGTCCCAACTGAGTGATGGCCGCCCGGCTGGCTGCCTCCCTGTGTGAGGGTAGAGCCGCTCCCAGCTAATGTCACTCATTATTCTTTATGACATAAATAGTGTTACTGCTCTGATATATTAGAGGATAATGAGCCATTATGATCTAAGCGCTAGTTAGTGAGACACGTTGTTTGCTAGTAACCTGTTTTTTGATGAGTAAGTTGATGAACTCTCTATGACTGTTGGCAGGAATAGAGGAGACTGTCCAGAAGTTCCAGGGACAGAAATCCTGAGCAGGGCACCTAGCACAATGGTACTTATGGAAAGGATATTGGATTAGGACTCCAAAGACTTGAGCTCTGGCCATTTCCCTTACTATGTGCATGACCCTGGGCAAGTCACTTAACTTATGTTGGTCTGATTTTCCTCCTCTGTGAAATATGGGTTGAAATCATTGGAGTTTAAACTAGATGGAATCTTAGAGATCTAGCCCAAACCATTCATTTTACAGATTGAATTTGATCAAGGGGTCTTAACTTAGACATCCATGGACAGATTTCAATAGCTCCATGCACTTTAATGTGAAAAAAATTTATGCTTTTATTTCAATGTAATTTATTTCTTTTATGATCCTATGTATTTTATTTTATGGATTTAAAGACATTAGTCTGAAAAGAAGTCTATAGGTTTCACCAGACTACCAAAGGGTCTATGACATTAAAGAAAGGTTAAGAAACCCCAGATTATATAGTTCCTGAGCTTATATTCAGCTCTGACATTCTAAGTTTCTATGACTATTGTATCACCTTGACCTCCAATTCCTGAGATCTCATGTTTCTACTTTCAACACCATAGATCAAGTTCAGGGAAAGGCAGGTCCAGAATCTAGAAAAGGCTTCAGAAGAGGAGAACTGGGTAATATGCTTGAGGCTTCTTTCTAAGGTACTTGAATATCTATGATGAATCAGCTTGACAGCAGGGAACCTAAGCCATAGTATTTTTAAAGACAAAAAGAAGAGAAAAGAAAAGAAAAAAGAAAAGGAAACTCCCCCCTCCCCAAAACCTATCAATACATAAAAAAAATGAAAATATGTACAATGTGCCACACTTGGGGATCTCCCACATCTGCAAGGGAGTAGAGGTTTTCTCATATTTCTTCTTTGGCACCATATTTATTCTTTACATTTTTTTCAACATTCACTTTGAATTGTTTTGTGGTTGATTTTCCCGTTTACATTGTTGTAGTCATTGTGTATATTGTTTGTTTGTTTTTGACTCTACATATTTCACTCTACATCAGTTCATATAGATTATTCCATGCTTACCCGTATTCATTTTATTTGTCTTGTGTTTTTTTTTTAACAGTACAGTGATGCTCTATCACACTCACGTGTCATGTTTTGTTTAGTCATTCCCCAATAGAAGGGCATCTATTTTCAGTTCTTTGCTGCCTCATTATTTTGGTATATGTGGGAACTTTGTTCTTCTCAGTGGTCTCCTTGGAGTAGGAGCCTAGTAACGGAATCTTCGGACCAAGGGGGATGGGCATTTTAGTCACTTTATTTGCATAATTACAAATTGCTTTCCAAAATAGTTGTGCTGATTCATAGCTCCACGAAAAATGCACGAGTGTGCCTATCTTTTCTTAGTACCTTCCCTCTGAGAATATCTCCAATTTATCCTATATATATATGTTGTTTGTACACAGTTGTTTGAATTTTGCATCCCTCATTAAACTATGCCCTCCTTACAAGTCAGGAATTGCTTTTCCATCTTTCTTTGTATCCCTAGTGCTTAGCACAATGTCTGGCACATAATAGGTATTTAAGTGGTGTAGTGAAGAGAGTACCAGATCTGGAGTCAGGAAGACCTGAGTGAGTTCAAATATGACCTCAGATACCTACCAGCTATATGACCCTAGGCATGTCACTTGACCCTGTTAGCCTCAGTTTTCTCATATGTAAAATGAGCTGGAGAAGAAAATGGCAAACCACGCCAGTATTTTTGCCAAGAAAACCTGAAATGGGACATGCCTGAAATGACTCAACAACAACAGTGAAATGCTTGTTGATCTACTTGCCTGTCTTCTTACAACCTTTCCAACTGTTGACTATTCCCATTTTTTGTTATCTCTACTAGTCTGCAAGTGTGGGGTGAAACCTCAGAGTTGTTTTGATTTACATTTCACTTTTCATTAAAGATTTGGAACATTCCTTCATATGATTGTTAATAGGTTGCATTTATTCTTTTGAGAACTATTTGTTCATCTCTTCTGACCACTTATTATTTGGAAATGGCTTTTGGTCTTTTTCTCCTGCACCCACATCCACATATACCCATGCCCACGCCCTTTCTCTCTCCGTGTGTATATGTGTGTGTACATGCATACATACATAGATACACATGTGTGCATGTGTGTGTGCTTCTATTACTTATCAATGTATCTTAGATACCAAATATTTATTTGAACAGTTTAATATAAGGTTTCAATAGACTTTTTTTTGGGAATGATATCTATAATACCTCTTTTGACTCAAGTTCCATCCAACATACTGGGAACTTCTAAAGGTCAACTCAACTCAGTTAGTTCCATGATAATAGACTAGGCAGGAAACATACAACAATTTAGTAAAATATTCAATTAGGACAGAATTGTAAGGTAAAACAATAGAAAACTTATTTCACAGCCCTTTTCTGAGGGGGTGGAGCCTCATCTCTGATTTGTACCATTGTAGCCAACTTCTATAAGACTTGTACCTCTCAAATGCGGTAAAGGAAACATGCATGACTCAGTTGCTGATAGAGCTGAACCAAAGGTTGGCCAGCTTTGTCTACACATTGCCTGGATCTATATTTGAAATTTTAATCAATTTTACCATCTCTCTCTAGTCTAGATTGACTCTCTTAACTCCTTTAGCTCTTAGGGATGTGATGGGTTATTGAATGCTACCTTTGCAGTCTCGGATGCACCTTTCAAAGGCCCCATGTACTGATTTCTCTTCTGCTCCCCAGAGAGCTACTTCTATTATCACCCAATAATGCAACCACCCAGTACTGTAGGCTCACATTCTCATGGGAAACGGAGTCCTAGAAACTTTTCCCAATAATAACTCAATAATTCTCTGGGCGAAAGAATTCTGTGAAATATGCTCAGTTCTTTAATTCCATAGCTCTATAGGAAATATAGTCCTCTTCCCATTGGAATGCCTCTACTACATTCTACCCTCATTAAAAAAATGAGCGGTCCTGGTAAATTACACCTGGTACATGTAGCTGTGAATATACATCATATAGTATCCATTAATTTACATAAAGTGTCATCACAGTCAATTATCCCAGATGCATATGCCACATGCAGGTACATAGTACCTAGCATCCAATTAAAGTTGCATTTAATAGAACACTCAAGTTACATGGAGAAAGATAGTACATTACATCATATAGCAGAGTTCTATACAAAACAACAAATATTTAGGTCATGTGCATAACATCAGACTTACAGTAGATCATGCATCAGATCACAAAGCATATATAGTATCATGTTGGAGGGCTCCTTAAAGAAAATGCCTTACATGTGCTCCATTTGTGGACACTCCTTGAATATACGCATAGCATCTACACCCATCGCTCCAAGAGTATCAAATACTAACCTAATCACTGATCAGATCGTCCTGGTGACCTACTGTCGCATCTTCACTCCTATTCGCTCCCCCAGGGTCAAGTGGGTCATTATCCCAAGGCCCATTGGCCTTCTGTCCTAGTTCTGGGCCTATTGGTCCAGATAGCTCAGGTTCCATAGTATCAATAACTACAGTGAGTCAGATGTAGATAAATGTAGATAATGTTCCTTCACAAGCAGAAAATTAGACAGGAAAAGAATAGTCTCTCAACTCTTCTCCTCTGTCTGGCACAAGGTCCTCCTCAGTCTTGGCACAGGCTTCTTATCCCAATATGCAGCTTTTTATTTCTTCCTTTAGCAACCATCATCTAACACTAATGGTCCATATGCAAATGGTGGTTTGGCTCATCTTAGCCCACTTCCATGACTTTCAATGAATACTATACTTCTCTTCACTGGGGAGTCCAACTAATTACTCTTTGGGCTTGAAACAGTTGTGATATAGCAACATTTACGCGGCTTTCACCATTCTCCATGGCTATTTTACATAGAGATCAATAATCCAATCTCATTCTGGGGTGACTCTCCACCAGTCTGTTACCTTGTGTCTTTATCTTGATATCGATATTTTTAAGGAGGGGTCTATAATCTCCCTGAAGTTCTTTATTTTTATTTTACTTTATATTTTTCTTTTTGGAGGGCAGCTGGGGACAACTGACTTGCCCAAGGTCACATGGCCAGTTTTTGTGTTAAATGTCTGAGGCCAGATCCAAACTCAGGTCCTCCCAACTCCAGGGCCGGCGCTCTACCCATCGTGCCACCTAGCCTCCTCATCCCTGAAGTTCTTGACAGTGAACTTGAGTATCATACCATTGCTTATTTCCTCTAACTTGAAGTTGTAGAAAGTGGTAGATCCTCTTCAGCTGATTTCTCCTCAGTTGAATGACATACTGGCTTTGAGTCTTCACATCTTCATTTTCTGGTGCCAAAAGCATAGCTAAATAGGTAGCCTTGGATTTTTGTCCAAATGTCAAGGAGAGTAAAGCCTGTGGTATTATATGCATACATTAGAAAGGTATCATGTTGATGCTACTGAGCCTTCTTTGTTTGCCTCCCAGTCTTCAGCATGTCCAGAATTTGAAAACAAAACAAAACAAAACTCTTGGTCTTCATCCAATCTTGTCAAATAAGTTCTTTTGTTTTCTATGTGGTTCTATCCAAGGGTTACACTGCCCTCTGAGCTCAGCATTTATCATTCATCCCCCAGACTAACTTTGCTATTTTCCTCTCCCTCCAGTTTCTATTCTACTATGAGATATAGGTGGAGAAACAAACAAATGTGAAGAAACACAAGAGAATGAACATGATACACAGATCCAAGTAACCCTATGTGCTGATCACAGAAGACACAGGAGCAGAGAATCAAGTCCATAAGCTTCATAACACCCTCAGAAGATATCATCCCATGGAGGGCTGTAATACCTTTCCCCTCATATCCAGAATTCTTATCTCTCCCATATAGGGGATTTTTGCCATCATTTGAGTCCTTTCTGACAAAGGACATTTTTTCTTTTAATGCCAGGTGTAAGGTATTCACCTGCCTGAAATCAATTCATTGTCATGGACCCTCTAGATATTCTGGACCACTTGTCAAGGATTCCTATTCAGACATAGCTTATGCTCAATGAATGTCTTGAGGTCCTTCCAGCTCAGTTTCTGTGATTTTGTACCCTTCAGTCAAAACATCCTATTTTCTAGGACTCATTACTGCTCAGGCATCATCTATTGCTGGCATTTCTAGATTATGTGTCCTAATGTTCTATCTGTGTTCTAAGGTCCTTTCCAGCTCTAACATTCTATGTTCTAGTGTTCTCTATTCCAGGGTTGCTTCTTTATAATTTCCATCTTCTTATACTTATTCACTACACTCTACTAGCCCAGAGTATTCATAAGCAGTTGGGGTAGATTGTACCTCTCCCTTCTGATAAGGGCCATTCCCATCATCTTGGGGACAGGAGAACTGCAGAACTGTTTATTTATTCACCAGCATTATAGCTCCAAGAACTAGCACTAACAGAATGTGACAGGGCTGCCAAGCATTGTCCCTGTTCCTTCACAGGTATGAGGATGTAGGGAATCCTGCAATTCATTGCCATCCTTGTTTAGCTCAGCCTCATGTGTTCTGCTCCAGGTTTGTAGTTCTCAGGCCTTAATTTGCATAATTCACTTTTATTTATATTATTTTACTGTCCTTCCTGATAGGAGGATGTACTAGTTTTGCTGGGAATGAAGGATGGAGGTGGGGTGGACTTAGCCAGTACTGGATGCAACTGCCCTTATTTCAATGTCATCAGGGAGCAGCTATGTTTCCATCTGTGTCTTCAGTGGCATCCTATACCTGCCTTCTATCCTGCTTTCCCTTCTCTTCCCTGCTCCATGTGCTAGACTTTGAGGCTCCAGACTAAGACATCTCCCCAAAAGGAATTCATGAGGATAAGGAGAGCTAGGGAAGGAAGCAAATAATTTAGGACTGCTAGGGACCAAGAGAAATTTGCCCTTCCATTCAAAAATTTAGGGGAGCTCATACAATCTTGGGAACCAGTTGAACTCCTTTGGGAATCAATGTGAGGGAGGATGAATCAGAAGAAACTCAGCCTAGACTCCTAACTTCCCAGGACTGTTGTGAGAAAAACATTTTTAAACCTTAAAAATCTTACAGAAATGGGTGTGAGGATGTTAATAATCATGATTATACTGGAAGTTGATGTCAGATATAGTTATTCAAAGAAAGTGATTTATTGAGGGCTAGAAGAGATGATCTTGGAACCAAGAATAGGATAGGAAAGAAGCAAGTCTCAGGTGGTGGCAGCAAAGTTAAAATCTGTCTTGTCATCCTGTGACCAGTTGTGTTAAAGGCCTAGAATTATTTTTGGAGTTTCTGGATGGTCACAGGAAGGGAGGGTGTTGGATTTCTAAGGTCTCTTCCAAATTTAACATCCTGTATAATCTCCTTTATAAGGTTCTAGAGTGACTATATATGGAATTAGAGCAAGACCCTCCCCCCAATTCTATTGGGTTGGTTCATAGTAAGATTAAAAAAATCACATCTCATACTGGAAGGGGCCTTAGAGACCATTTAATCCAACCCCCTCATTTTACATATGACGACATGATTAAGTGATTTACCCAAGAGTGCAGATTGCAAATGGCAGCTCCAAGGTCTCAAATCCTGTGACCCCAGGTTCAGAGTTCCTTGTTCAGTGCTATCCTGATGCCATGAGCAGAATGAATGACCCCAGGAGCTTTGCTTCCAGCTCCTGGTCCCTGTCATCAACCCTTCTCAGGAGTTGTCTGTTTGCCAGCTGCTTGGTGTTAGCATTGTCATCAGGGGAGTAATCAACACCATGGAAGTGGAAGTGATGAGGCTGATTCACCTGAGACCATTTCCTGAAGCAGTGAATAACAGCAGAGTCCTCTCCACTTTGTGCACTGTTACAATGGTAGCATTACTGGGGATATTTAAGGAAAGAGGGTTGCCGAAAGATTTCATTAGGTGGGCCAACTTTTTTGCCTTTAGGTAATTTATATTTGTCTTAGAATAAGAGTGAGATCCAAGTGAATCTTTGGGAGAATGGAAAGGATTCTGCTCCATTTTTTTGGAGGGGTGAAGGAAAGACACATGGGGTTAAGTGACTTGCCCAAGGTCACACAGCTAGTAAGTGTCAAGTGTCTGAGGCCAGATTTGAACTCAGGTCCTCCTGACTCCAGGGCTGGGGTGTTCTATTCACTGCACCACCTAGTTGCCCCCTGTCCTATTTTTTAAAATAGTAAGCATACCTGATAAGGGCACTTCTCAGTGTTTCTTCCTTGTCTTTTCACTAACCTAAAGGGAAACTTCTAGTAGGGATAGGTGTTCATGTGCCTCTCTCCTTAACTAGGTCCAGTGTCTTATGGCAGTTCTTGGTCCCATCTCTACTGTGGCAAAGGGTCTTACTATAGAAAAGACCTTAACAGAGAACTTCAGCTACATTTCTGAAGGGTTTGTGTTTTGAGAACCCAAACTTAATACATGGCTTTGGGAAAACAGGTGAGCTGACAATAGACAGGCTGCATTGTGCCATCATTATTGACACGGAGAGGCAGCATGTAGCTAGGAGATTTAGGGAAGAGGAAGAATAGCTCCTTGAAGATAATGACTGGCATTATGACTGGCAACTATAGAGCATTTTTTATTTCCAGAGATAGATTCAGACCCAGGGAAGCTTTGGGCACTTGGAAAGGACATTTATCTCTGCATTCTTTGGGGTCAGTCAGTAACTCAGCAAGCATTTATTAAGTAATTGCTGCTTATTAAGTGCTTACTACATGCTTGGCAGTGTGCTAAGCATTGTGGATGCAAGGAAAGGCAAAAACACAGTCCATGTCCTCAAGGAGCTCTCAGTCAAGTTGGAGAGAGAACAAGCAAATAATTATGCACATATCTAAATGAACAGAAGGTGACCTGGAAGGAAGGCACTAGCAGTTAGGTTGGGGGAAGACTGGGGAAGACCTCTTATAAAATGTGGGATCTCAGGTATCTTTTTTATTGGCATTTTTTATTTAATTTAATTTTTGGAGGGGTTAAATTTTAAGTTCTGAGCTGTCTCCTTCCCTCCCTCACCACCCTGTATTACAGACAGCTACTATTTGACATGGATAAATGTAAAACCATACTATGAATACTTTTATTTAGCAGCTATTCCTATGGACATGGATAGCAACTTCCTTCATAGGTCTTTATAGTTGATTAAGTATTTATAATACTCATAATAACTTGATCATTCACAGTTGTTCCTCAAAGAATATTGCTGTTAGTGTTTGCAATAGTCTCTTGGTTCTGTTCATTTCACTCTTTGTTATTTCATACAAATATTTCCATGTTTTTTCTAAAACCAGCCACCTCATCATTTCCTATAGTATAGTAGTATTCCATCACAACCACATAACAACTTCCTTAGCCATTCCCCAATAGATGGGCATCCCAATCTGAGCCATCTTGAAGGAGGAGGCTAGGGAACCCAGGAGCAGGAGATGAGGAGGTATGGTATTCCAGGCATGGAGGTCAACTAGTGGAAAGGAATGGAATGTCCTGTTCAAGGAATGGCAAGGATGACAGTATAGCTGGGTTTTTAAGTATGTGGAGGGGAATAAAGTATAGGAAGACTGGAAAGGAAGGAAAGGTTCAAGTTGTAAGAGACTTTAAATCCCAAACTGAGGAATTCCTATTTGATCAAGAATGTAATAGGGAACCACTGGAGCTTATTGAGTAGAGAAGGGTTGGCACAATCAGATCTGCACCTCAGGAAAATCACTTTAGTAAATGAGCATGGGATGGATTGAAGTGGAATAAGACTTGAAGCAGGAGGAAAAATTAGAAGGCTGTTGTAATAGTCCAAGAAGCCCTAGAAAACCTCTTTGAGGTGGGCATGGTGCTACATATATCTTTATTAGTATGCTGCCTATGGGAAGATGACCAGGATAGTCACATATGTGTCTGTTTTCTCTGCCCTGGACACCTTGTATGCTGATCTTCAACACATATTTATGAAGCACACAATATGGGCCAGATGTACATGGTTCTCTGGGGACGAAAAGATAAAGTTGAGTGATCTCTGCTCTCAAAGAGCTTATATTCTACTGGGACAATGTGTCATGTAACAAGGAAATAAATATAAAGCATATTTGAAGGGTGGCCAGGTAGCACAGTGAGTGGGAGCACCAGCTCCAGAGTTGGGATGACCTGGGATCGAATCTGGGCTCAGACACTTACCACACACCCAGAAACACCTGGCCGTGTAACCTTGAGCAAGTTACTTAACCCCAATTGCTTTTAAAAAAAGTATATTTGAAGTACTTCTAAAGGCCTCATCGAGCTGGGATCACAGGAGATGAGGGTCAGTCTTCCAATACAGAAGAGTTTATGATGATAGTTCCTTGTTTCCTCAGTTGTTCCTTTGACAAGGAAATTGTTTGAGATTCTGCCCCATCAAATTTGGAGTATTTAAGGCCCCCAGATTGCCAACTACCACCATCAACAGTGAGCTTGGGTATACAACTACATGTGATTGTGACACATGGGAACCTAGGACCCAAATGATTTACAGTTAAGGCCAGTAATGACTCTAGCATATCCCTTCCCAGGACCCTCCTCTGCTTGATGGAAAACCTTTTTGATGGCCAAAGTGGGTGTGAGGTGAGAGGGGACAAGACGAAACCATAGCCCTGCACTTGAACCAGGAGAAGGGACAGCAGATAACTTGAGAACCTGTAGAGTAGAGCAGGGTGTAGGGGCAGCTATGTGGCATAGTAGATAGAGAATACTGGGCCTGGAGTCAGGAAAATTTGAGTCCAAATATGGCTTCTGACACTTACTAGCTGTGTGTCCCTAGGCAAGTCACTTAACACTATTTGCCTATAAAATGAACTGGAGAAGGAAATGTCAAACCACTCCAGTATCTTTACTAAAAAAACCCCAAATGGGGTCATGAAGAGTTGGATATGACAGAAACAACTGAACAACAATAACAAAATAGTGGAGTTAGGATGACATCAGGGCCATCTGAAATATTCATGAGAGCCATGGCTAGGAGAACTCTTGTCTCTTTCCTTTCCTTTCTGCTCATCTTGCTATCTTCCCCCTACCCCTTGATCTCCATTTACTCCTCTTTTCCCTCCTCTCCTGAGACCCTGACACCTTCCTCCCATCTCCTTTGCTTTCTCCTTTGTTCTTTGGGTTCTATCCTCCCCTCTTTCCCCCCCCCCTTGATTTTGTACTTTCCTCTCTCCTTCCTCTTCTACCTTTCCTCCCCTTTTAGCAACAAGCACCCTAGACCACCCAGGATGGCCTGCTAGTGCAGGTTCTTTTTTTTTTGACTTTTTGGAGGGCAATTGGGGTTAAGTGACTTGCCCAAAGTCACATGGCTAGTAATTGTGTCAAGTGTCTGAGGCCAGATTTGAACTCAGGTCCTTCTGACTACAGGGCTGGTGCTCTATTGACTGTGCCCCCTAGCTGCCCTAAGTGCAGGTTCTTTTGATCTGTTTGTAAAGGAAAGACAGTTTTAAAGGGGTTAAAAATCCTACTTTAATTAAAAAGAAAGAAGTGAGTATAGAAAACATAAGCAGAGAAATTAGCACAAAGACCAAAAGACAGGGCTCTAATTGATTGAACATAGCAATATTGCTGCACACTTTACATACATCACTGGATCGAGGGAGTACAGACACTGCAGTTGGGGGGCTCTGAACATATGGCTACTAAGAGTCTTGACCAGGAAATCAAAAGGTTCTTCTCATGAGCAGACCCCCAAAACAAAGCACCAGCCTCCCAGAATATATGACAAAGACTCAGCACCTGATTGTCTCAGAGTCAGAAGGCATGAAACCTACTTGACTCAGCACAGCTGTGAATTATCAGGGCTCAAAGGAGATTAATCTCTCAGATGTTTGCAATTTAGCCTGAGTCTGGGAAACTGAACCCAAACAACAAGAAGAAAAAAACTCAACAAAAGTCCCACCTTTCTTGTTATCACACCCCTCCATAATTATTCTTACAATAGTAACCTGAATTCCTGTGGTGGTTTCAGGTTTACAGATACTTTCTACACAATAGCACTGTGAAGTTAGTAGTTCAAATTTTGTCACCCCCATTTTTTAGATGAAGAAACGGAGGCTCAAAGACTGGAAGGGACCTACTCAGGGTCACACAGGAAGTAAATTGGCAGACCTGGGACTAGA
Source organism: Petaurus breviceps papuanus (assembly GCF_028583685.1). Lineage (NCBI taxonomy): Eukaryota > Metazoa > Chordata > Mammalia > Diprotodontia > Petauridae > Petaurus > Petaurus breviceps. Next base: position 24,268,715 of record NW_027185754.1, on the reverse strand, counting down.
ACCAGCATCTCTTTACTCACCTTACCTAAAATCCTAATTGTTGTGGTTGGACTGACATTATGGACTGGGTACATTCCTCAGAGTGAGAAGACCTGGGGATGAGTCTGCTCTGCTCCCTGAGGTTGTCTAATCCTGGTCAACTTGCTTCATTTCTCTTGGCCTAAGTTTCATCTGTTGTAAAATGAGAATTCTTTGAGGTCCCTTTTGGCTTTGATAGTTTATGTTCTATGAATGGAAGGTTCTCAAAGACAAAGAAAACACTGACCTGGTCTCTGGCTATGTGGAGCCTTTAGGCTGAGACACATACATATTGGGGAACCAAGAAAACTAGAATGTCATAATATAAGACCTGGAAGGGACCTCAGAGAGTATCTAGTCTAACTCCCTAACTTTACAGATGGGAAAACCTGAATCCCAGGTTCCCTGGGAAGGAAAGAGATGTTTATTGGGCACCTACTTTGTGACAGACCTCATGATAAGTGCCTTAGAAATATTACCTCATTTGATCATTTAAACCCTGGGAGGTAGATGCTAGTAATAAAATGGATGCTAGTAATAAAATATTATTATTATATATTATATTATTATATAATAATTATTATTTCCATTTTACAATTGAGGAAACTGAAGCAGACAGAAGCAAAGTGATTTACCAGGAGTCACATAGAGCTAGTGAGTATCTGAGGTTGGATTTAATCTCAGGTCTTCCTGACTTCAGATCTGGTGTTCTAACCACTATAACTCCCAGCTGAATATTCTCCTAGCTAGTGAGAAAAAAATCATCTTACTCAAGCCCACAGCACTTTTCACTACACCTCTCTATCCAACCCCACCCCAAACTCCAACCCCCAAGGCTAATAGACACAGATCCTGAGGTGCTTGGCAGGGGGTCTCTAAAGAAAGCCCTGCTTTAACCTGGTAGGATCTGGGGGCACTGTGGTGCACATGGATCTGTGTGAAGTGGAGCAAATTTGGAAGGAGCCCACTAAGGATCATATGGCCCTGGCCTGCCCTGTCCTTGGCTCCCAGGAGCTCAGACACTTGGCCTCACCAGAGAGCCTACTTGAAGAGAGCTCAAATTAAAGGTAAGTAATTCCCCCTTTTCCTACCTTGAAATTCCTATTGATTTCTGACCTAAATAGAAATTTCCATTGATTTCTTGTCCCTTCAGATTAGTTTCCTCACCATGTGGCCTTTTGCGTGTAATATTCCCTCGCTTTATGGGGTTTCAGGTCGGATTTTGCATTCCCCAATAACTCTTCTCAAGGTGACACCAACCCTGCCAGACCCCAAGCCTATAGGAACAGCTTAGTGGGTACTGTGGAGATGCACTGGACAGAGAATCAGGAAACCTACATTCATGATCCAGCTCTGCCACTTACTGGCTATTTGATTTTAGGCTAATCACTCCCCATTTTTGGGTCTTAGTTTCCTCATCTATAAAATGGGGGTGAAAATGTTTGTATTCCTGCCTCCCAGGATCAAATTTTAAAATAATATAGAAATGTAAGTTGTTGTTATAATTTTGATTATCCCTCGGCAGGGCTAACTTCCTTCTCTTCATTTCTGGTGGGTAGGAATGGGAAGGAGTATATAGAGTGAGGTTAAGGGGAAGATAGAGGAAAAGCCAGAGCACTGCTATCTCCCTCCCTTCTCCTCCCTTTTCTGGAATGTGTGTTGATGAACATTTGAGTGTGGGAGAGTATTGGTATGTGTTGTTACCAGCCTACCTGGCAGCTTGTGGCTCTTATCTGTGTCTTTACTTTGCATTTTGTTCATTCTTATAGGGGCACATGATGTCATCCTATGCTCCTTGGAGGCAGAGGCTGTATTGTTTTTGTCTTTATATCAACAGTGCCTGGTACATAAGTGCCTACTGATTGGCTGATTTCACCACAAAGTCATTTATTTATACATGATAACCAAATCGTACTATGGTATCATGGGAGGCAATGTGGGTAGATAGGTGCTTGGATTTAGGGCCTAGGTTCAGAACTCAGCTCTGTTTCCTACTATTTTTGTGTCCTTGGGAACATGACTTCACTTCCCTAAACCTTATTTTCCTTATTTATGAAATGAGGGGCATGGACTAAATGACCTCCAGGGTCCCTTCCAGCTCTAAACTATGTCTTTATGATGTAACCTGGTTCAATAGATTATTCCATGGGTTATTTAGCATTCTAGGAGCCCTGGATTTGAGTCCTAGAAAGGCATCTTACAAATATGCTACTAGTTAGAAGAAGAACTGGGAGAGCATATATGGATGCCCCATTGTAAATCTATTCTCACTTCCAGGAAAACTTAAACCGTTTTCTTTCTTGTTTTTGTTGGGGAATTGGAGAGGAGGAACACTGGGTCTCCTTATCTTGCTCAGTCTGGAAGTACAGCAGCCACTTTTGGGTACTGATTGACATAGGAGTTTTGACCTACTCTGTTTCTAATTTGGTTTGGGTCATCCCTCCTTAAGCAGCCTGGTGCCTGATTCCCCATTCCTAAAGGTTCCTTGCTCTAGTCCTTATTAGTTATATGATCCTAGACAAACCATACTTCTTAAATCTCCATTTTTTTCCTTTGTAAAACAAAGATAGCTTTTACACAACATACTTCATAAAGTTCTTATGAAGAAAGTACTTTGTAAACCGTAAGGTCCTAAAGAAGTAGATTACAAAGGTTGGTCCCAGCTAGATTCAGGAGTTTTTCGTTAAGTCCTAGGTTCTAGACATATTTGGTCCCATAATAACTCCTTCTCACTCCTGTAGAGGAAACTAGAGAAATTCAAGTCCTTTGTACCTCCTGATCACCCTATGACATAAAAGAGGAGCCCCCAGGAAGCTTTGGTGCTACACAAAGGAGGCTCAATCAAAAAAAGGAAATTTCTAAAGCCCAGATCAGTTGAGACCTGCTTGTTCTTCCTTACATTCCCCCAACCAAGGCAGGGGTACAAGAATGCATCAAAGGAAACTTCAGAGGGGGCATCAGGACTATTTGCCTTGAACATATTCTGCTCCATGGCTTGGTCTCTTGGGAAAGTGACTAGCTGGCTCTGGGGAAGGGTACTCAGTTCTGATGAGAGGGAAGGACATTCATTTAACATAAAACATTGATAAGCTGCAGGAATGAGGAGTGAGACAGGACAGGATGGAAACAATCCTCCTAATGTATGAGAGACATAGTGGTGGAGCTGATAAAGCTCCTTGAATCAGAGGACCTGGATTCAAATCCTACCCCTGAGTCTTAATTCTAGTGCAAGATCTATGATCTAATAACCTGGGATCACATAACAGCTCTCCCACCTAAAAGATGTTTTACCCTGGGTCACTTCCCAGTCTTTAAATATTTGGAGGACTTTTATGTGGAATAGAGATTAGGCTTGTTTTACTTGTGATGAGAGGTCAGGGATCTCATAGACTAATCATTTCTGTTGTCTGTTCCATCCACCCTCATCTCTTTTTCTCCACCCCAGACTGGGGTTCTTATTTCTAGAATGATTTCTCTTTTTCTTTAAAAGTCCCCATCCTGTTTCTCCTCTGAAGTTCTTCTCATCCTAGTGTGGAGTCTACTACCCTATCTCAGCACTGTACAGCACCTAAGACCAGCTAGTCTAACCTTAATCACACACTCTATAACATAGCTGACATATGGTCAATCAACTTTTGCTTAATGATCTTCAATAAAGAGGAGCCCTTTCTCTCTGGAGACAGGTTGTTCCACACTGGGATAGTCTTAATTGTTAGGTTATCTCCCCTCAACTCTATTTACTCAGCTTATCCCAAGGAGAGGCAGTGTGGTATAATAGATAGTTCATTGGCCTTGGAGTCAAAAAGATGTGGGTTCAGTTCCCACCTCAAGTACTTATTAGAGCTGTGACCTTGGGTAAATCATTTGACCTCTTCCCTGGGCCTTAGTTTCCTCATCTATAAAATGAAGGGGTTGTACATGATGCTTTTTAGGGTTCCTTCCAATTTTCTAAGTCTAGAATCCTATGGCGCAATGGAGAGAATAATAGATGTAGAAACAACAGCTCAAATACTACATATGCCACTTAATATGTTTAACCTTGGGTCATTTCCCCAAATCCCCACCACAAACTGTTCTTACGCAATATGAAATATTCCTACTTTCACTGTTACTGGACACACCCCAACTCATGCACACACAGATACAGTCACTCGTCCACTTTCCATTCTTGTTGCTCCCCCAACCTTTTTATTTTTCTCACTAATTTCTGCCTGGGTTTTGGGGGTGGGGCATCCATCCTGCATCCAGCATCAGCACAAGGCAGCTGCAAATACAGTGGATAGAGTGATGGGTCTGGAGTCAGGAAGAACTAAGTTCAAATTTTACCTCAGACATTAGCTATGTGACTCTGGGAAAGTCGCTTAACTTCTTTTTGCCTCATTTTCCTCAACTGTAAAATGGGAATATTAATAGCACCTACCTCACAGAGCTGTTGTGAGGATCAAATGAAATATTTGCAGGGTGTTTAGCACAATGTCTGGCACATAGTAGGTGCGATATAAATGCTTATTACCTTCCCTTTCTCCCATCCTCAGAGGAGCCCCTGGATCTTGGCTGGGTTGCTCCATAGAATGGATGAGGGGACAGGTTAAGTATGTCTAGAGGATCTCTATACAGCCACCCCTCCCTAAGATCAAAACAACACTGTTCCTGAACACTTGTCCCATTGAGGGTGGGCTGGGGTTAGAGGTGGTGGAAAACACTAAAACATTCTTCAATATCTCCAGTCTCATAACCTTTAGTCTTCTTTGTCAGGAATCACTTCTTAACGAGCAGGACAAAGTGATAACAGTTAATGAGGAGCCAACCATTTAGTTCCCAGGACTAATTAACCCACTCCAAAGCAGTCTTTCCTTGGAGGTCAAGCACTAATGCTCTCCCTTTGCAAAAGGGTTGTGCTCTGCTGCTTCCTCCCTCCACCCCAACATGCCCCTTGGGCTCCAGGCAATTTGGACTATTCTCTGCTCCCTAATCCCTGCCTCAGAAATCTTAGAAGGCTCACAGATACAGTAATAGTAGTAGTAACAGTAGTGATAGTAATAATAATAGTAACAAACCACCAATTATTATGTATTTGTGATTTATTCTTAAGAATCCATTTTTTTTAACCTGACCTTTAATTCCATTGTTGTAGGGCACTGGCTTCTATCTATGTAGATCATCTGTTTTACAATTTAGAGTCTCAGAGTTGCCAGGAACACTGAGAAGTTGTGACTTGACCAGGGTCATCTAGTCAGTATGTCAGAGTAGGACTTGAACCCAGGTCTTCCTGACTCTGAGGCTTGCTTACTATTCACTACTACACATTGCCTCTCATGCCACAATCCACTAGTAGAAATATAGCAAACTATTAAATAGGTGATATTTATCTAGTGTTTTACACATCATTCAACCAATTACTCAGTAATCAAATGCCTACTGTGTGCAGAGCATTGTGTTACATTTTGAGTGAGATAGTTTTAGATAGATAATGGTCCTTATTGTGCTGTAAGAACACAGAGAAGTATAGAAAGATTTAAGCTGAAACTGATGCAAAGTGAAGTAAGCAGAGCCAAGAAAACTCTATGTACAATGACTACAACAATGTAACTAAAAATTAAAACCTCAATCACTATGAAACAAATGCTGCAAAATTAAAAAGAACAAGCATAGCCCCAAAGAAAAAAAATGAGTCGATACCTCCCTCCATTTCCATTGCAGAGGTTAGAGGTCCACAATTGTGGAACATTGCATATATTTTCAATTTTTTCAGTGTATTGATTATTTTTTTCTGATTTATCCCTCTTCTTTTTTTGTGAAAGTCTGTTAAATTGACTAATATTAAAATGTTTTATGTGATTGCATATGTATAATCTATATCAGATTGCTTATTGTCTCAAAGTGGGGGAGGGGAAGTGGAGGAAGGCAAGAATAGAATTTGTAACTCAAAACTTTAAAAACAAAAACTAACAAATGTTAAAAATTGTTTTTACATACAATTGGGGGGGGAAACAATATTAAAGTTAAGAAAAAAAGCCTTTATTATATGGAATAGATCTCAGGGATGGGAAAAAGGAGGAATAATGGTAAGTTAAAGTAGTATGAAAATAAAAGATATCAATAAAATTTTATTTTTGAAAAGGATGGTCCTTACCTTTTAGAGGTTATACTCTAAATATTTATCTTATTTGAAACTTACAGCAAAGGGATACAGATACATATAGACAGAGAGATTTATACTTTCCTCTAGTTTACCCAAAAGACATTTCCTCTTCTCATTCAATTCTTGCAACAGTCCTTAGAGATAGCAGTAAGGAATTACTGTTCCCATTTTACCATTAAGAAAATAGGTTTAGAAAAAAGAGAAAGACTTGCCCAAAGTCACACTGCTAATAAATATCAAAGCTTCAAATCAGATATCTAGACTCCTAATTCAGGGCTCCTTCTACCCCAGCACAGTAGCTCTCAACATACCACAGAGGACAGGAAAATGTGGTTGTTTAGAAAGAGCACACACACACACACACACACACACACACACACAGAGTTCATGTCCTAGATGGGTGACTTTGGGTAAGCCTTTGCACCTTTATTAGCTTCTTTTTCCTTACTCACCTCCCAGGGCTGTGAAGAAAGTGCTTTGGACATTTTCCCACACTATAGAAATGGGAACAATTGCAGAAAGGACTGAAATAGAACTATCACCTCAGACAGGATGTAGTGTGGTAGCCAGTACAATGACCAGGGATCAATGGTGAGTATGCCATGATGGCCTGGCTCATGGGGACAACCTAGAATGTTGGGATGTCTTTTATATAATAAAATTTAGTAGGAATAAATGTAAAGTCCTGAACTTGGGCTAAAACATCAATTGCACATAAATAGGAAGGGTTGCCAGGTAGAAGAAGGATTAGACTGGTACTGCTTGGCAGAAGCAAGGAAGGCAGAAGGTAGAACTAGGAAAGATTTGTGGAAGGTACAGGGAGGTAGATTTTGGCTTAACATATATAAAAGGAAAAATATGTAACAATTAAAACCATCTAATGCTTAATTGAATTGTTTTGTAAGAGAATGAGTTCTCCATCACTAAAGGTATTCAAGTGGAGACTGAATGGATATATGTTATACAAGGGATTCTTACTTCAGGGAGCATAGGGAAAAGGTAGACTAGATGATCTTTGCAGCCCCTCCCAGCCCTGAGATTCTGTAATATCCTTGGTCCACAATAATTGCCTCAGCAGGAAACATCTCCTGGGGGTAGAAGATGAGTAGGTTTGAATTCATGAGCTATGTCCACATTTGTTAGAAGCAATGACCAACAAGCAGTTCCTGAAGGACTGACTATTGGGGAAGGGGAAGGGAATAAGCATTTTTATAGCTTCTACTGTGTACCAAGGCACTCTGCTAAATGCTTTACAAATATTTTCTCATTTGATACTCATAACAACTCTTCGAGGTAGGTGCTGTTTATTATCTCCCATTTTACAGCTGAAAAAAATGAGGCAAACAGAGGTTAAGTGACTTGCCCAGGGTCACACAGCTAAGACTATCTGAGGCCACATTTGAACTTGAGTCTTCCTGATTCCAGGCTCATTGTTCTATCCATTGCACTACCCTCCTCTGCCTTTAGCTGGAACATACCCCAACAGTGAACTCATGGAGGAGAGATGAGGAAGCAGGATTAAGAGGGAAGGAACTTCCCTAACTTCTCAGCTTTCTAGAAGGTTGTGCCCGGGGCCAATTTTACTGGGGCCTGCATTTGGGGCAGAGCCAGAACTTGGGGTAGGCAAGGTAGATAGCTGCCCAAGGCATCATCCCTAAGGTTGGGCAACATGCAAAGAGTTATACTTTTTATAAATACTCATTTTAATGCCAGAAAATTCTACTCTCTGAGGTGTGTCAGAATTTCTTTTGTGATAAGCCAAGTTGCCCCCAATACCTTATTCTGTTGCCAAATTGACCCTGACTTTTCGAAGATGATGTCAGCACAGCCCAAGCTCTGACAGATACTACCAAGCTAGAACAACTTTGAGGATGGGACTAGAAATGGACAGTGTGACTGTCTTTTGATAATCAGCCTCCTTAGGGCAAATTGGACAATTGCCAGAGGGTTGGCCACTGGGGAATGAGGAATTTTGGCAACAGCAACTCTTAGAGACCCATGTTCTAAGGGTATTGAGAAGTTGACATTTGCATGTGTGGAAAGAACGTCCCCTATAATGAAATCACAGATCTTTTGAAGTGTACTTCAAAAGATTTAAACTTTAATACCCTAAATAGCTTTAACAGCTTAAAACTGCACTGAGTCATCAAGGCAATGTGCTATAGTGTGACGGAAAGAACACTGGATTTGGATTCAGAGGATCAGAGTCTGAATGTTGCCTCTGCCATGAACAACCTGTGTTACCTTGGGCAAGTCACTTAACTCCCACGTGCCTATTTCCTCATCCAAAGGGGTTGAGCTAGAGAGTTTCAAAGGTCCCTTATAACTATAAATATCTGATCCTTTGTAGGTCTTTTGAGCTGCTTAGGGAGCCCCTATAACTTCTATGGTCAGTATAAACTTTTCAGTTCGGTATCTAAAGCCCTTCACAACCTGTCCTCAAAGTAGCCCTTCAGTTCTATAACTCAATCTTACTCCTCTCCACATATACTACCTTCCAGTCAAACTGGCCTTTGAGGCAAGTTGTGATGGCTCTCCATCATGTCCCATGTGGTGGTTCTCCATCTCATGATTCATGCTGGCTGTCCTCCCCTGAATTAGGAGATGTGAAGCTTCTTTAGAGCAAGGACAGTGCCAAACATCTCTGTATCACTGAGGGGACCCAGCACAGATCAGTAACTCAGTAAATGTTGAGTGAATGGATGTATCCATGAATGAATATATTGAAGGGGTGGGATGGATAATTAACATATAACACTTTACCAAATGTTGACTTCACACCTCAAAGATCACACTTGTTATAATCTCCATTTTGCGGATGAAGAGTGAAATTTAAAGAGACAGACCAGTGGACCAGGGCTAGCAAGTGGAAGAGTCAGAACTTGAACCCAGGTTTTCTGTGGGGACAGCATCACTGAGCCCAATGCTCTTTGGTTATGTTATGATTCTCCCTCCTCTGCCAGGGGGGTGTACGGTGTTTGGAGTTCAGGGAGCGATGGGAATTTTTGTCCTTCTTAGGGAGGAACGGGGATGAAACCCCTTCCTATCATCTTGGGTTTTAAGCTTACTACCAGAAGCCTGGCTAACAGTGCCAATCTGTTCAGACAAAAGTGTAGAGACACACATAAGACTTTAGAAGTGGTGCCGGCTGTAGGATTACACTTTTTTTCCATTCTTTTCTTCCTTTTTTCTTATTCTTTTCTTAATTTTTTTAAAAAATTATTTATTTTTAGTTTTCAACATTCACTTTTATAAGATTTTGAGTTCTGAATTTCCTCCCTCCTCTCTCCCCTCTCCAAGATGGCATGCAATTTTATATAGGCTATACATATACAATCATATTAAACATATTTCCACATTAGTCATGTTGTGAAAGCAGAATCAGAGCAAAAGGGGAAAAAACACAAGAAAGAAAAAACAGCAAAAAAAGAGCAAATAGTGCGCTTTGATCTGCATTCAGGCTCCACAATTCTTTCTCTGAATGTGGATAGCATTTCCCATCATGAGTCTTTTGGAATTGTCTTAGATCATTGCATTATTGAGAAGAGCTAGGTCTAACAAAGTCAGTCATCAAACAGTATGGCTGTTACTGTATATATTGTTCCCCTGGTTCTGCTCACTTCACTTAGCATCTGTTTATCTGTCTTTCTAGTTTCTTCTGAAATTTGCTTGTTCATCATTTCTTATAGCACAATAGTATTCTATTACATTCATATATGACAGCTTGTTTAGTTATCTCCCAACTGATGGGCATCCCCTCAATTTCCAATTATTTGCCACCACAAAAAGAGCTGCTATAAATATTTTTGTACACGTGGGTCCTTTCCCCGTTTTAATGATCTCTTTGGGATTATTCTTATTTTTAGAATCAGATTTTCACTGGAAGGATTTTCATAGGTCTCTTATTTTCAGCCTTTCACTTCATGCATAACTTTGGACTCTGGCCTCCATATGAGGAGTCAGAGAAGCAGCTTAGCATATTGGGAAGAGCAGAGAATTTGGAATTGGAAGATCTGAATTCAAGTGACCTGTTACTTATTAATTCTGTGACTTTGGGCAAATTAGTGCTCTCCTCTGAACCTTGGTTACCTTTCTTGTCAAATGGGGATAATAATACTTGAATATCTTCCTTCACAGAGTAATTGTGAGAAGAGTGATCTGTGGCCCATATTGTACAATGGAATTAGGAGCTGTTATTGTTATGATTGTCCACTTTCCACTTGGAGACCTCTAGTGACAGGAAGCTCACTTTCTCAAGTCAGACTATTGTATTGTAGAACAGCTCTAATTGTTAGGAAGTCTCTTCTTGTTATGAATTGAAGCCTGATTCTCTCTAACTTCTCATTGTTTTTTCTTCCCGTGCCCTCTAGTTATAT
>NW_027185754.1:24233179-24253179 GCF_028583685.1 Petaurus breviceps papuanus | reverse complement strand
CAGCAAGCGCGTCTGCAGGCCCTGGAGCCAAAAAAAGTTAATAAAATATAACGCCGCTGAATTAAACATTTTCAACTTTCAAAATGTTATCATTTCTGGGGGGGGAAAACAAAGAAATCCAAAACTCCAATGATCCCTTTCCTCCTCCCCCAACACACACACACACACACACACACACACACACACACACACGCAAACTTCCCACCAGTAAAAAGAGGGAAAGAACAAACCCACTACACAAATGAGTTTTGTTCTGGATTATTGATCAGGTGGTCATACGCTGTAGGAGTCCAGGGGTCTTCACCATTTTTGAGTTCTTATAATGGCTTCCTTTGGCCAGTCTGGTGAAGCATATAACCTCTTCACAGAACAAGATTTTTAAATGCCTAAGATAAAATACATATGGTGACAAAGGAAACCTATTCTATTGAAATAGTTATCAAGATTAAAAAAAAATGTTTGTGGTTAAGAACCCTTGCTGGTAGTGAAAAGAGGACTTGGGGGATCTGGGTCCAGTCAAATATTAAGGATATCTTTACTTATTTCTAAGGCTATAGTGAAGTTCTTGGAACAATGAATTGCTTTAGTCATTTTAATGAGGCAGTATCAGACAAACAATAGACTACTGTATGTATGTAGCTCAAAGACCAGCAGCCTGCATTCATGGAACTGTTCTGTTGGATTGTGGGGTCTTAGATACAGAGCTGGGAGGGAGATTTGAAACCATCTAGTTTTATATTGACCTAGCTAGCAGGTACAGTGGATCTGTATATAGAGAGACTTGGAGTAAAGAATTATCTGAGTTCTAATCTTGCCTTAAACACATAGTGACTGTGTGGCCCTAGGCACGTGACTTAACGTCTGTCTGCCTTAATCTTCTCATCTGTAAAAGGGGGATAAAAATAGCACTCTACTCCCACCATGGTTGTGACTAGGATTTGGAATCTGAAATGACCAGAGTTTGAATCTTGCTTTAGTATTTTGCTGCATGGCCCTGGGCAAGTCACTTAACCTCTACCTCAGTTTCCTCATTTGTAAAATGGGGATAAAAATAACACCTACTTCTTGGTTATTGTAAAGATAAAATATTTACAAAATACTTTTAAAATACTGTATAAATGCTAGCTATTAATATTATCTATTCCAACCCCCACATTTGGTCAAACTGGGTAGCAGTGGTTAGATAGAGACTGTTGCAACTTTAACCTTAGAGAGGTGGACTGATATAAAGGAAAGATTTGGGAGAAGCAACATGATGCAGAGGAAAGGATGCTAGATTAGGATTAAGGTTTGAATTCCAGCTTTCCAATTTGCTACTTGGGTGACCTAGGCAAAGGGTAGCTGGTAGTGCAGTGGATAGAGTACTGGGCCTGGAGTCAGCAAGATTCATACTCCTGAGTTCAAATCCAGCCTCAGATACTTCCTACCTGTGTGACCCTGGGCAAGTCACTTAACCCTGTTTGCCTCAGTTTCTTCATCTGTAAAAATGAACTGGAGAAGGAAATAGCAAACCACTCTGGTACCTCTACCATGACCCCAAATGGGGTCATGAAGAGTTGGACATGACTGAACAAGACCTGGGCAAAGTTGCTTCCCCTCTCATGGTCATGATTTGATGATGATGGTTGGGATAGATGTCTTCTAAAGCCTCTTCTCTTCTGGAAGATAGGAGAGCTTGGTTGAATGACTTGTCCAAGGTCATACAGCTAGTAAGTGTCTGAGGTCAAATTTGAACTCAGGTCCCCTTGACTCAAGGTCTAGTACTCTATCTACTTGGTACCTAGAATAGAATTATTTTTATACTTCAAAAAACTTCTCTGGTGAAGATTCTCTTTCCACCAAATGAATTTAACACCTTCCCACCTTAGGAGATGTTTTTCAGCATCTTCTGTGGATGATAAAAAAAAAACAAAAAATTCATTGACTAATTCCACTGAGCCAGTCAGTCAATAAACATTTATTAAACTCCTACAGCATCTCAGGAACTGTACTAGGTTAAATTAGGAATAAAAATACAATAACCAAGAAGGATCTCAGAAGAGGAGTCATTTTTTGTTGTTTGTTACTATAGTGGATAGAGAGCTGATCTCAGAAGCAGAATGACCTGGGTTTGAGTCTTCTGCCTGACACAGGTAGTGGGACACTGTGCAATCTCTCAGTATTCCTATTCATTTCCAAGACAGAGTCTTAACCTGGGGTCTATGAACAAAAAGGTTCACAGTTTAATGTTTTGATAACTGTTTCAATATGATTGGTTTCCTTTGTACATATGAACATACCTATATACAATTTTATGAATTAAAAATAATTTTAGAAAGTAATCCTCCTCACTCCCTATCATGAACACCAACACTTTGCTTCCTCTGGACCAATAATTGTTTATTTTGCATTGATTACAGAACAAATGGTTACTTTATGATAAGCAGAGACTTTATTTAATATATAGTAAGCAGAGTGTCTGAGGGCCCCTTCTTCCATTGGTGAGTTCTTCCCAGACCTTCCATTTTGGGGAAGGGCCCAGACCAGTTATTCCTCATTCTCTAGAATGAGTCGCCATGTCCCGGCAGATACTACCCTTCCCTTCCACCCTGACCTTTTCAGTTTCCTTTTAGTGTTTTATCTTCCTCTACTAGAAAGTAAGCTCTTTGAGGGCAGAGTTTATCTTTTTTTCCCTCTTCTTATATTTGTATCCTTACCATTTAGCATAGTGCCTGGCATATAGTCGGTGTCTAATGAATAATTGTTGACTAATTGACGTGTTTGAAGAGAGTTAGAGATTTCAACATCTCTTCCTCACAAGCATGATTATCCTAATGTTACAAACAGGGGAACTGAGGTCCAAAGGGTGAAGTGACTGTCCCAGGTTCACACAGTTAATAAATGTTGGAGTCATGATTTGACTAAGGTCTTACATCCTAATACTTTCCTACATCCTAATACTTTCCTGCATCCTAGACCTACAGCAGGTCTCCTAACTCCAAGTCTACACATGGGAACTTTGGTAAACCAAAAACTGAAAGTGAGTTGGTATTGTGTAACTGTTGCCAAAAAAACAAGCTTCACCAGAGGTTTACCCAACAGAGGCCTAGGTCTGGAGCAAGAGATGTAGAGTCCCACTGTTGTCTGCTCTGGTCAGACCTCATCTGGAGTCCTATGTTTGATTCTGGGCTCCACACTTGAGACAGGCCTGTGATTAACTCAAGGTTATCAGGGGAGAGTGAGTAGAAGACTGAGAGTATCATAAAATAGAATACTGGCTCCAGAGTCAGGGAACCTGGGTTTATATATTAGCTAATTTATTGATTAGCTCTGTGACCTTGGGCAAATCACTTAACTTCTCTTGTCTTTAGTTTCCTGACCTGTAAAATGACGGGGTTGGACGAGGTGGCCCTGAGGTCACTTCCAGCTTGTAATCTATGATGTTGTCAGCCTATGACCCTTGGATCTATTGAAAGAACTGGGGATGCTTAACATTCAAAAGAGGAGTCTTAGGAGAGACACGATGACTATTGTCAAGTATTTGAAGGGCATGAGTTCAAATCCGGCCTCAGATACTTACTAGCCCTGTGACCTTGGGCAAGTCACTTAAACCTGTTAGCCTCAGTTTCCTCATCCATATAATGAAATGGAGGTGGAAATGGCAAACCACTCCAGTATCTTTGCCAAGAAAATTCCAAATGGGGTCACAAAGAGTCAAAACAACTGAACAACAACACCTGGGAAAAGAGTTAGATTGCTTTGCATGGCCCCAAAGTGGAGAGAGGTTAGGAGGAATGTTTTATCATTTTCTGAGAAAAGACTCACTTAAGTGGAATGGGCACCCCAGAAGATATCAGGCTTCCCCTCATTAGAGAGCTTCATGTGGCAGCCAGATGACTTCTTGTCTGGGGGGGGAGTTACAGAGGTGATGCCTGCCTTCAGGTGGGTCTGACCAGATGACCTCTGAGTTTTCCTGAGGTTCCAACATTCTATTATTCTATGATGTCTGACACCTTAAGTCTTCTCTGTGTCCCAGCACTTCCCTCTTTGGTCAACTGCCTCACTCCCTGACCTAAGAGAGGCTGTCTACCCACACCTGGCATCCATCATGGTGTGTGTGTGTGTGTGTGTGTGTGTGTGTGTGTGTGTGTGTGTATGTGTGTGTGTGTGTGTGACAGAGAGAGATAGACAAAGAGAGAGAGACAGAGAGAGACAGAGAGACAGAGAGACAGAGACAGAGAGACAGAGAGAGACACAGAGAGAGAAAGTATGAGTGCATGCAGGGTCATGAATGAGAGGGTGAGGGTGAATCATCCACCTAACTCCCTCTCCATTCAAATATACATTTTCCTTCTCCTGGACCAGTGATTTCATGTTAATGTAATCATTTGTTTTGCATTTATTGATCTATTTTTTTTGTGTGAACAAGGACTTAACAAATATTTGATATGTAAATGAAGGAATCAGATCTCTACAGCCCTTCTGAGGTCAACATCCCCACCTTCCGTGTCTCTATTGCAGTGCTCCCCCCACTCTCATGTTTGCTGTTTTCTGTTCTAATGTTCCTTGTCTTACATCCTCTTCCAGCTCTAACCTTCTCTGCCTTTAGATCTTTTTACGTCTCCGTCATCTATGTGTGAAGCCCTCTTCCAACTCTATTTCCTATTATTTTTTTCAATTTTTATTAATATTTTCTATTTATTATTATTTTTCTATTATTTGAGAAAATTGTATTTTCTCAGGTTCCTCATAGCTCTAATAGTCAGTATTTAGGGTTCTAAAATTCTGCATTATACACTACAGCAAACGGTCATTAAAGGGTCTAGGCTGAGAACAGCGCTGCATTGTGCTGGGAACCCAGAAGATGCAGTTTAGATAAGACATGTTTTGTTAAACCCCCAGAGAGTTACAGTCAAGTGGAGGAATAAGATTTAATATAATTAGCTACATTATATCACACAATATTACCAGTAAGACAGTGTTAGAGCTGGCCTTGAGGTCAGGAACACCCAATTTCAAGTCCAACTTTCCCATGTACGGAGTGTGTGACCTTCTAGTTCTAAAGTTCCATCTTCTAAAGATGCTTTCAGCAAAATTATTTTGCTGTTCAATCATTTTCAGTCATATCTGACTCTTTGTGACTACATTTGGGGTTTTCTTGGGAAAGATTCCACAATGGTTTGCCATTTCCTTCTCCAGCTCATTTTATAGATGAGGAAACTGAGGCAAACAGGGTTAAGTAACTACATAACTGGTAATTGTTTGAACCCAGATTTGAACTCTGGAAGATTAGTCTTCCTGACTTCAGGCCTGGCACTCTATCCACTGTACCACCTAGCTGTTCCTTAGAAGTCCCTGTTAGAATTCCAAGGCTTTGTTCTAACATTCTGAGCTCTAAGGTCTTGTCTTGGCCTATTTCTGAGGTGGGGATGGGCCTAGGCCTTGGCCTCCAACTCCAATATGGGGCCTAGTGAGTTTCAATGAACTGGAGTCATTCCTCCCTCCACCTGTGTCTGAGACTGGTGCTAATTGCAGTGGGTGGGACCTGTTCTAATTCTTGGATCTGCCCCCCTCAGGGTACTTGATACCCAGGCCCCAGCCCCCTGAGAGGGGCTTTGAGGCTGCTCTCCTTAATTGTAATTCAACTACTTGTGATATTTTGGTACCAATTAATATTGATTTTACAATTGGTTTACAGAGATGTTGTTTTATTACTAATATATTTAATGTGCAAATCAATAAGAACACTTGTTTGGCTCTCTCCCTAGAAGGTAATAAAATCAAATATCTCAGGAGTAAAATGCTATCTGATCCATAAATGGCAGTAGCAGATGCTTAATGTAATAGTTAAAGACTATGTAGTGTTCTTGGCAACACCAGACCCCTCGCAGCCGCCGGGTGTTCTGGTGGTACCCGAAGCTCAGGAACAAGCTCCCAGAGCTCCAGCCTCCCTAAGATCCTTGGGTAAATTGGTGGGGATAATTCCTGCCCCATAGTAGATGACTTAAAGGAAAAATGGTCACTTAGTGCTTTTCAGGTTGCCAAATCATTGCTTTGGGCAGCACATATCATCAGCCCTTTGGGCTTCCGTAGGGCTTCCTTGTTGCTGGCTAGATAATAATAGAGTGGGGAAGGAAGGAAGAAAGGAAGGAAGGAAGGAAGGAAGGAAGGAAGGAAGGAAGGAAGGAAGGAAGGAAGGAAGGAAGGAAGGAAGGAAGGAAGGAAGGAAGGAAGGAAAGAAGGAAAGAAGGAAGGAAGGAAGGAAGGAAAGAAGGAAGGAAGGAAAGAAAGAAGGAAGAAAAGGGAGGAGGGAGAAAGAGAGGAAGGGATCAAAGGAAGGAAGAGATGAAGGGAAGGAAACAGGGAGAAAGGAATGAAGGGGAGAGAAAGGGAGGAAGGAAAGGAGAGAGGGAGAGAGGAAAGAAGGAAGAAAGGAAGATACCACAGCAGTCATCAGCCTCCTTCATTTTGTTAGCTTAGAAACAGAAGTGGCTAAAATGGGCATGTTTCAGTGGATAGTACCACCAGGGGAGTGTAAATTACTAGACTGTCCTGTACCCAGCAAAAGTCATCTCTGCCTTCTCCATCCTTGTGTCCTTGCTCTTCTTCAGATTCCAGGAGACAGAAAGTTTTCTACTACTGTAGAGGCAATGTTGCATAATGGTTAGAGAACTGTCCTCAGAGTCAGAAAGTCCTGGTTTCAAGTCTCACCTCTCCCAAATCCTGGCTGTGAGACTAGTGCTCTGGGCAGACCTTGAAGACTATGAGTTTCAGAGAATGGGTTGTGTTACATTTGTAGAGGGAACCCAGGAGCTTCCCATATCAATGAAATTACCCACATAAGCTCTATTTCTTTATATTCTGCCCCACAGGACCTACTCAGATGTTGGGTGCCCATATGGTAGCTGCTTAATAAACACAAATTTGGGGATTTTATTTAATTGATCTTGTGCAAGGGAGAGATTAGTCACTTTCCCCCTAGTTTGGTTCTGTAATTTAAAGAGCAGGAAGATTGGAAGGAGGACACTGAGGTGATATGTAGCTCAGTGGGAAAAACCCTAGATAAGTATTTGGAAGATCTGGGTAAGTTCCTTTATCTATCTGGGTCTCACAGGTAAAATGAGAGCATTGGACTAAGTGGTCTCTAAGATTCTCTTCTAGCTGTAAGACTCGATGTTCCATATTTTACTAGTTTATGTTCTAAGGTTCCTTCCAGATTTGACATTCTAGATCATTGTTCTGGGTATCATCATTCTATACTCTAAGGTCGAAGCTGTAAGTCGACACTCTAAAGCCCTTTCCAGCCCCAGTGTTCTGTGTTGTGTGATTGATGAAGCCCTTGGAAGTTGCATGAATGCAGAAACTCGTGCAGCCCTTGGCTTTGTGGGGCCCCTCCCTTTCTCTTGGGCTGGTCCCTCATGGAGGAAGCTTCCCCGCTTCCCTCCTTTCCTTCATCCCCCCACCCAGCTGTGCCATCTGCCAAGCTAGGGGAGTGAGGAGGAGGTCTGAGATCACCCACAAGCACAAGGCCTGGCTTCCTGAATAGCTCCCTTTAAACAAATCTTTTGCTTCCCAACCTGGTGTCTTCCTGAGGTCTCTGTGGGTCCTTACCAAGGCAGCTTGGGGAGGTGGGGACAGATTCTCCGTGATTCCTGAAGCTTAGGCAGGAAATTTCAGAATTCCTTCCCCAGCCGCCGGGACCCACAAATGTCAGCATCTGTCGGGAGCGAAGCCTGCGCTATGTCTGCAGGTTTGCAGCCCTGGCTAATTGAAGCCCGGGAAATTGGGGAAGGGGGGGATGGAAGGGGGCTCCTGCTGCCTCTGTCCTCAGCTGTGATTTATGGGGAAGAGAATAATGAACCTGGCTCGCAGTAAATAATACAAAGAAAAATCTTACCATTTAATTAACCAAAAATAAATGACCCTAGGCAGGAGGGACAAGGAAAGCCTAGCCACCAATGGCCACCAGGGATTGGACCTGCCAAGGGATCTTCCTAAAACCAGGCCATGGCAGGGCACTGTTCCTCCCTTGTGCTGTCCCCAGGCTTTGGCTCAGGCCTTTTCCAACTGTCAGACCTCAGGCAACCGAGGTCCTGATCCAGCTTATAACCTGTCTGTTTTCTCTGAATGAGGGGCCTCAGGTTTTGGGGGAAGAGCTCTGCACTTAAGAGTCAGGAGACCTGGGTATGAAAACTGGCTCAGCCAAATAATAATATTAATAACAACTACCATTTATAGAGTGCTTTAAAGTTTGAAAATCACTTTATAAACATTATCTCTTTTCATTCTTGCAACAACCCAGGGAAGTAGGTGCCATTATTATCCCCATTTTACAGATGAAGAAACTGAGGCAGACAGCAAGGTTAAATTATTTTTCCAGGGTCTTATGTGAGTGTCTGAGACTGGGCTTGAACTCAGGTTGTCACTGGACTTCCTTTGGGACATTGAGTAAGTCTCTTACCCTATACCATCATCTAGCAAATGGAATAAATCATTTTTCAGAGCACTTTCTATGTTCTGGTTCATAGAAACACACACATATACACACCAACACACATATACAAACATACACATAGACATGCAAGCACACACACATACATATACACACAATACAATACATACACATACAACCATATACAAACAAGCACATAAAATACATTCATATACATGCAAACACATATACATATGCATATACACAGACACAGATATACATATATGCATATATACATAGATACACAAACACACAGACATATACACATACACATACATACACACATGCATACACACACACACTGCGGCCCTAAGGCCCATTAGGAAATGGAGCTTACCTGGTGATCATGCCAACAGATTGGTCACCAGTACCAGGTAGTACCATGAAAGGCAACATAGTATAGTGGAAAGAATATTGGATCTGGAGCCAGGAGAGAACTGTTCAGTCCCCACTCTCACAACAGTTACCTCCCTTAACCTAATCTCTGGGAGCCTTGGTCTTCTCACCTGCAGAGCTTCTCTGAGAGATTCTCATTGTTGTGTCTGTCCTTCATCTTCGAAGAGAACCATGGCATCAGGGAAATGATGACATGACTTATGGTTGACTTTGAATGACAAAGGGCTGTGCAAGGTCACCTGCCTTACTTTCTCCTCCAGCGTCATCTGGGTCCAGTGACCAGATATACATCAGAATGACTGGAGATGACTCAGGATGCCATGGGAGACCTGGGCCATTTTAGGCTAAGACCTTTTCAGGTTCTCACTTAGAGTGAGGTAATGCCCATTCAGTGAATAGGCCTCTTTAAGAAGTGAGTTATATATTTATAGCTATAGAGAAACATGTCTAAACTTTATTGTGGCCTTCTGGGGGGTAGTCAGGGGTTGGGAAAAAAGAACAAAGTGAAAAAGTGCACAGCAGAGAACAAAAGAAAAATCACAAGGAAGGACAATTCTCAACACGAGTATTATTTTATCATATAGGCTTTCTTGAAATGAAAATGTATTGTTACATATTTTGAATCCTCTCATGTTCTGCTATGCATACATTTTATTTTTCTTTCTAACTTTGTATTTAAGTTCCAACATTTAAGTTTATGTTATGTTTTTGTTTCTTTTTTTTTAAGCAATCAGGGTTAAGTAACTTGCTCAAGGTTACACAGCCAGTTATTTCTGGGTGTGGTGCTGAGTATCTGAGCCCAGATTTGATCCAGGCCATCCCAACACTGGAGCCGGTGCTCTTACTCTCTGTGCTACCTGGCTGCTCCATGTTTTTGTTTCTTTATTCTCTATTTGTGTTCTGGTGTTTGAGTCTAGAATAAATTATTTTGGGAAAAAAGTGAGTCAAGGGATGGCACCTTTAACTAAGAAAAAAATATCAAGCTGGGAGGGGAAGACCCTCAGGTTTGCTGTTTCAAAGAGAAATAGTTACCATTCACATTCACTCTAAGCCAGGAGGGCCCAAAATATAGTCATTAAATGGAACTTGGACAATTGTGGTCCAATCTATGAGCTTCAGAGTGAACTGGGTTTAAGGTTTTGTGAAAAGAGAGGGGGGGTGAGGGAGGGGGGAAAAGAGAGGGAGAGAGAGGGAGAGAGGGAGGGAGGGAGGGAGGAAGGAAGGAAAGAAGGAAAGAAGGAAAGAAGGAAAGAAATTTAGCTAGTAAGCCCCAAGTTAAATGGGCAGCTTCTGGTCATCAAAATTTACCTTCCTTTGGAGAGCAGAGGGAAAGGGTGAGGGAGAGGATGAGCTGAGTTACCCAACTGGCTGGGTCCCCATTCAGGCTATGTTTGTTTTTGGTTTGGCCCATGCCAGGGTGCTTTTACAAAATGCTCTCTAAACGTGGGTCATTCTTATCCCGGAATTGGCCCTCAGAGGGTGCTCTGTCCTTGGGGAGCTGTGAGGTTTTGTCCTTTCTCACTTCTCTGACCCAGTAAAAAGGATCATTCTGATCACTCTCCACCAGCTGCCATGCCTAGGCTCATTGGATTTTATACTCGGGATCAGAGGGCTGACAAAAACCTTAGGGAAATGAGGCTACAGGAACTGAGGGTGTTTAGTTTCAAAAAGAAGGCTTGAGGGGGAGGTCATGATGGCTTCTCTCTAGTATTTGAATGGCTCTATTGATGATTCAGTGGATAGAGTGCTGGGTCTAGAGTCAGGAAGACCTGAGTCCAAATCTACCTGCAAACACTAGCTGTGTGACCCTGGGCAAGTCACTTAACCTTTTTTGCCTCAGTTTCCTCATCTGTAAAATGAGCTGGAGAAGGAAATGGCAAACCTCTATCCCCATATGCAAGAAAACCACAATTGAGGTCACAGGGAGTCAGGTAAGATTGAAAACAACTGAACAAAACAACTTGCAAAAGAAAAATTAGAACAAAAAATTTTACCTCGGTGGGGCAGGGCAGAATTAGCATCAGGGGGCGGAAATTGCAGAGAACCAAATGTAGGCTTTATTTAAAGCAAACTTCCTAATAAGAATTGTCCAAAAGTGGAATGGGCTGCCTCATAAGGTAATGAGTTTCTCATCACTGGAGGTCTCCAATTGGAAGGTAGATATCTATTTGTCCAGGACATTCTAGAAAGGTTATCTGCTTAGTTAGGGGTAGAAACAGATGAGGTCCATTAGAGCTCTGAACTTCTGTGACAATATGAACTTTAGGAGCAGCTAAGCAGTTCAATGGATAGAGCAACTAACCCTGGAGTCAGGAAGACCTGAGTTCAAATTTGACCTCAGACACATTAGCTGTATGACCCTAGGCAAATCACTTAACCCTGAGTCCCTCCCCCCCCCCAAAGGATACTATTAAACTTACCAAGGACCTTCCTTTTCTCTTTGCACTTAGAAATGACTAACCTCTGGCAGCACGCTTGGTGTTCTTCCCTTAGCACGTGGGGCCTCCTTACCCTGGAACATCCTACCATCCCTGTGGCTTGCTCACCCTGGAATAGCTTTCTGCAAGGCCTTGCCTGTCTCTTTTCTCCCATTTTTTAATTCATCCTGGAACCTTCATTTTCTTAAGGGACCCAGAGTAGCCTGCCTTCACTTCCCACCTGGCCCTGTTCCTGACTTTAAAATCATGTGTCCAAATCAGGTATCTTTATCACCCCTTCCTTTCCAGCTCCTTTGTAGTGTGTTCATCCCCTATTAGAATATAAGTTCCTTGAAGACAAGGGTTGTTTTTCTTTTTGCTAGTATTTGAATCCCCATGACTTCCTCCTTCCCTCCCTCCCCTCCTTCTTTCCTTCCTTTGTTCCTTCCTTCCCTTCTTACTGTGTCCCCAACTTCACTGTCACCTGAATGCCTGTCTCACTGAGCACTCACCCCATTTTTGAAAACAAGGGACTATCCATTACAAAGGGCATACATACTTATACAAGATGGCACATAGAGCTTTGATTGCTGGCTGGGGCATCAAGGAACTTAGGCTCCAATCTTTGACACTTAATATCTGTATGACCTTGGGTGAGTCATTTAACCTTTTTAGAGCTCAGGTTACTCATCTGTAAAATGACAGGTTGTGCTACATGACTTCCAAGAGTCTTTCCTTGGTCTAACTCTATGAGCCCAGGATCTGTAATTTCATCTCCATGGACATTCTCTCCATTAGAGCAGATTATAGCTTCTCTGTATCATATCATCCTGTGTGATTCTTGTGTATTTTTTTCTTTTTTTTTGGAGGGCAATTGGGGTTAAGCGACTTGCCCAAAGTCACATGGTTAGTAAGTGTGTCAAGAGTCTGAGGCTGCATTTGAACTCAGGTCATCCTGACTTCAGGGCCGGTGCTCTATTCACTACACCACCTAGCTGCCCCTTGTGTATTTTTTTTCTCAGAAATCCTCCAGGGGATGGAAAATTTCCTCTCCTTTTCCTGTCTCCATCTACATATGGGCCATCTCCACCTAGATGTCTCACATGTACCTCCGACTTAATATGTTTTAAACGAAGTGCATCATCTTCCCCCTTCAACTTATTCAAGCTTCTGATGTAACATTTTTGCTTGAGTGGTTGGTTTTGCTTTTGTATTTTTCCCGTCTCGAGTGGCATCACGATTCAGCCAATCTCTTGAGTCTGAACCTTGGGAGTATCTTTGACTCTTCTTCCCTTACTCATCTCTCATATTTAGTCAGTTACCAAACCCAATTGATTTTACCTTTTACAGGATCCCACCCATATTTTCTCTGCTGTCTTTTCCAGCTTTTGATACCCTAGTGAAAGCCCTCTTTACCAACCACCCAGACAGTTCCCATGGTTTCACCATAGAGGCTCTATCCTCTCTTTGACCTGCCTCTATTCTTTCCCACTCCAATCCACACATCCCATTGCTGATAGAACAAACTTTTGTATGCATAGACCCAACCATGTCTTTCTGGTACACAGAAAAATCCTAGAATACAGTTCCAATTCCTTTGCCTGGCATCCAAGTCCCTCCATCATTTGGCACTATCCTACCTTTCTGCCTTCTCTTGAACTATTCCCTTCTGTGAACTCCACACATTGATCACACTAGATTAATCTGCAGCCTTCAAACACATCCCACCCTTTCCCACCTCTGTGTCTTTGCTTATGCAGTACCCTATGCCTGGGTTGCCCCTCCTCTTCATATTAAATTCATATCTATTTTTTAAAGACTGACTCGTACACCACCTCTTCTAAGGGACCTTCTTTGAGCCTCAGTATGCAGAATTCTTCCCTTCCGCCCTTACATAGCACCTTACTTGAACTTCTCTTATGCATTTGTCCAAGATGATTGTATGTTATAGAGATCTGCACACGCATCACTCTATTGGCCTGTGAGCTCCATGAAGGCAAGGACTATATCTTAGCATAAGTATACTTTTAAAAAATGACTTTACTCTCTTGGGGATACCAAGGTAGCACTTGGGCTCCCCAACTCTGACCTCTCATTCTTGCTACATGGCCAGCCTGCCTCCTTTTCTTTCCATCCATGTCCTTGATACTGTCTCTCGTGTTACTTCTCACATGCAAGTCTTAGTACACATTTTGATCTGCTTCTACCTACCACATATCTTTCTATTCACCCCCTCTTAAAGTTGTTGTTGTTCAGTCTTTTTCAGTTGCGTCTGACTCTTTGTGACTCAGTATGGGCTTTTCTTGACAACGATACTGGACTGGTTTGCCATATCCCTCTCTAGCTCATTTTTACAGATGAGGAAACTGAGGCAAACAGGGTAAAATGACTTGCTCAGGGACACACAGCTATTAATGGTCTAAGGGGAAATTTGACCTCAGATCTTCCTGACTACAGGCCTGGCACTCTAGCCTGGTGTTCTATTCACTGCATCATCTAACTGTCCTTTCTCCTAAAGTACATTGTATTTATTCTGTATATATTTTCTATTCACCTCTCCATGTCCATGTCGCTGCTCTTCAGTAGCCTATAAGCTCCTTGAAAGCAGGACCTGTTTTCATTATTATCTTCGGATCCCCGGGGTAGTGAACAGTGCCTGACAATGGTGTATATACTTAATAAATGCGAATCGAATTAGATTGAATTTGTAATTATAGGAAGCCAAAGAACATTAATAACAACAAACACCACAGGGCCTAGAACCAGGGCCCTTCACTGAAACCCCAGTCACATTTATGGAAGAGTTTGGCAGCTTTAATGAGTGGGAGGAGGTGCCTCATGCATATTCTTTGTGCCCCCTCCTAAAACTTAAATTCTTTCTTACTGCCACAACCGTCTTTGGCAGGGGAGCCATGACTCTGCAAGCAGCTATTTCATTATCTCTCTCCCCCCAAAGTTTTATTGATGACTTTTATTCTTACATTATAATCGTTTCTGAATATATTCTCTCATGCCACCCTCCCCCCACTCAATCAGCCTTATTTTATAATGAAGACAATAGTTAAACCAACCTAAGCAGCACACGGAGCATGTCTGAAAGCACATGCAGAATTCAACCCCCATCTTGCTCCACTTTGCCCATGAGAGTAGGGAGATGGGTTTCTTAATCTCTTCCCCAGGGGCAAGATTGGTCATTACTATTACATAGCATTTTAACCTGTTTTATTTTTCAGATTGCTCTAATTTATAGGAAGTTATCCCTTCTGTCAAGATGAAACCTGCCTCCCTAGAACTTCCCCCTCATTATTTCTAGTCCATCTTTTGTAGTCAAGCAGAGAAAATTTGATACACAATGGCTATAGAACTAGACACAAAGTCAGGAAGACCTGAGTTCAAATTCAACCTCAGACACTGCCTCAATTTCTTCATCAGTAAAATGGGGATTATAATAGTGTCTACTTTCTAGAGTGGTTGTAAGGACAAAATGAGATAAAATTTTGCCATCCATAAAGTACCATATAAACATTAGTTAAGACATCTGAAAGTAGGGAGATCTTCCTTTTCTCTAGGTTAAACATCCCCTGTTATTTCAAATGATCTTTTTATGGTATGGTTACCTTGGTTATAGAAATATGGGCTAGTAGAATTTAGAATCGAAGTGCCTTTCAAGAGTGTTAAATCAAATGGGGCGAACCGATTTGTCATGACCACGCAGATAGTAAATCGTAGAGTTGGGATTCAAACTCACATATCTCAGGCTTCAAATTCAGGCCTCTTTCAATACTGCTTCCCAGAGGTTATCCGGTCCAACTTCTACCTGCATGGGAATCCCCTTTGCAACATTTCCAGCAAGTGGTCATTTGTTATTGTTGTTCAGTCCCGTCCAATTCTGCGTTGACCCTTTTCTTGGCAAAGGTATTGGAGTAGTTTGCTATATCCTTCTCCAGTTCATTTTACAGATGAGGAAACTGAGGCACACAGGGATAAGCGACTTGCCCAGGGTCACACAGCTAGCAAATGTCTGAGGTTCCATTTGAACTCAGATCTTTCTGACTCCAGACTCAGTACTGTATTTATTGTACCACCTAGCTGCTCAAAGTGGTCACTTAGCCCTTCTACAATGTAGTGCCCAGAACCAAGCCCAGCACTCTAGCTATGATCTGATCTGGCTTAAAATCTTCTTCCTTTTGGTCTTTGTGTTTCCATTGATGCAGTGTAAGGCCGCTTCAGAGGTTTTTTTGGGGGGGGGGGATTTAATTGCCATGTCATCCTGTTGACTCATATTGAGTTTGTGGTACAGGGGCACCTCTGGTTGTTTTTCATAGGTACTGCTGTCAAGCCAGGCTTATGCCTTCTTGAACTTGTGAGGTTGGATTTTTTAATTCAATAAATTCATTTTTCTGGGAATGATTGCACCCTGCTGTAATCCTTGCTACCGAGGAGGGGGATGCTGTCAGATTTTGTGAACTCAGGAGAATTCTGAGCTGCATAGGGTAAACCATTGCTATCCACAGTAGGTCCAGCATCAATATGGTAAACCCTTGGAAGGGGCTGGTACCCTGTGCTTCCTGGGAAAAGGCAAGCAAGCCTAGATCATAAATGGAGAAGATCAAAGCTCCCATGCTGATTAATAGTGGGGTGAACTCGGGAATAACCATTGCACTTCCAGCTTGGAAGGGAAGATCCAGTTTCAAAAACCATTTTAATACAATTAAACATTTAATTGACTGATTGAATGAATGAATTAAAAAGATTTCTTAAGCACCTACTGTGTGGCTTGAACTAAGTTAAGCCCTAGAGATTCAAAAGTGAGAGGAAGTCTCTTCAGAATTTTACATTCTTTTTTTTTTTATTTTTTGGAGGGGAAAGGGCAGGGCAATTGGGGTTAAGTGACTTGCCCAAGGTTACATAGCTAGTTAGTGTTAAGTGTCTGAGGTCGGATTTGAACTCAGGTCCTCCCGACTCCAGGGCCAGTGCTCTATTCACTGCACCTAGCCACCCCCAGGATTTTACATTCTAATGAGGAAGACAATGCCTATAGGAGAGTGGTGTTTGGGAAGCAGTATTTTAGTTCAGAAAAACAAAGGGATGTTGAGTGGAGCCATAGAGAGTATGTAGAAACACCCTTTATGGAAGCAATGGCAGAATTGATTTAAATTTGGTTCTAGAGTTGTAAAGTTGGAGCTGGTGGGGCGGTGGTCTGTGTGTGACTGAAGGGTTGATGAGAACTTTGTATCTGGAACTTGCACCTGTCCTAGCTCCAAGGACAGTGTTCATCACAAAGTAGGTGCCTCCTGTAGGCAAAAAATTTTGTCATGGGTACTGAGGATGCAAAGATAAATAAAGCATCATTCCTTCCCTGAATGGTTTCATAGTCTAATAGGAGAAAAAGGACATCTGTACAAATCAGTGTAACAAGTTAGGAGATAATGTGTCGACCTATAATGATAGCCTCACTGTGGGATGAATCTGGGAGCCTCTGCTGCTAGAACTCAAAACTCTTGGAGAACTTCCCAAGTTGGAAAGGTTTTGAGCACAGATCCAGCAATGGCCTATATACATCTGTTCTCCTAGATGAGCTACCCAAATTCAGAAAATCCCATAACTAGAAGTATGACCACTAGAAAATGAACATTTTTGACCACAGAATAAACTAGAAGATATAATGGATGCCTGAAAGGGAGTGTGGAAATCTAGGAGAATGAGGAGGGTGTGTGTTGTGTGTGAGTGTGTGTGTGTGTGTGTGTGTGTGTGTGTGTCAGGGGAATGGGGTCCAAGGTGGTGGGGATGGGTCCTAAAGTACCTAGGAGTCATATAGAAGGCTGAGAGGAATAGAGGGATTGTGGGCAGAATTGAGGTAGGATGGAGAAAAGGACTCACCTTCCTCAGAATGAAGGATGTGAGGAATATGGGGAGTAAGGGGAAGTAGTTTAGGTGGAGATGTGTGAGTAACTGAGGGGTATGAAGATATGGGCAGAGGAGAGAGTGCAGGGAAGTCTGAGATGGGGTGAAGGTTGTGAGAGTGTTGGCGTGTGTGGAGGATGTAAGAGGGGCTAGTGCTTGAGGGGGCTTTCCAGAGGGGAGAGACATTCTGTGATCTGTATGGAGATGGGGAGAGTTGTCCCATTCTGGACATAGGGTTTGGGACTCGCCATCTCTCTCAGAGCCTTTTCTTCTGCCCTTCATGTCCTGCTGCCTCCTTACCCTAGAGCCCTAAGCAATACAAATATCCCTTCAAGAGAGCCACAAAGTAGAAAATATTTCATTTCTCTATGAGAATGGAGACACAGGGAGGGAGAGCCAGGCCTGGGAGCTGTCCCAGCCTTGCTGTTTAAAAGAGATGGTTTGCCTAGAGCTCTGCCTCTTTTCCAGGATGATGGTACTGGAGCTACGGAAGAGCCCCCCAAATTAAGATGAGGCAGGGGCTCTTTCTCCCCACTTCCATACAGTAGGATTCAAGGTCTTCTAAAATTCTTTCCCCCCTTCCTCCTCTTTCCCCATTTTATGCTAGACCTTTAGGGCCTTAACAATCAATATGGAAAAGGCAGGGCTTTTGGAAGTTTTAGAAATCCTAGAATCTCTTAGTTGGAAGGCCTCCAGAGGCAGCTAGTACAACCCCTACAGACAGCCTCTCTACACTATCCTTAATGGAAATCCATTCAGTTTGCCCTTGGAAAGCTCCAATGATGGGGAACTCACTACCTCCCAGGGTAGCCATTGCACTTAAAAATCTCTTCCATGAAGCCTTTCCTAACTGCCAATCCAGGCTCAAAATACTTCCTGGGTGACCTTGGGAAAGTCAATTGACAATAACTCATGCATATATAGCCGTTTAAGGTTTACAAAGCACTTTCTATCTTCACAGCACTCCTATAAGGCAGGAAGGACAAATACAATGACCCCCTTTGAACAGATGGGGAAACCAAGATCCAGAAAAGTGAAATAAGCGGCCCAAGGTCACCCCTGGAACCGTCCAGATTCCAAGCCCTGCCTTCTGACTCTGAATCCAGTTCCCTTTATACCACAGGTCAAGTCCTACCACATTGCCCTCTCTGGGCCTCAGTTTCCTCTTTTGTAAAAAGAGGTTGTTGGGTTAGAAGACCTCTAATGTCCCCTTCTAGCTCTATATCCCATGGTTTGCTTTTATTGTGAATGACCCGCTCAGGCTGGCTATCTTGGGGTTTCAATGCAGTTCAATTTGACAGATGTGTACTCACTGTTTTCAGGGTGCTCCCCTTCTCCCCCAAAGCAGGCTGGCCTTCAGAGAGCCCTGGACACTGCCACCCACAAACCTGCTGAGGGTTAGCATCAGAGCAGAGAGCTTGGATCTGAGGGCCCCAATCGGAATATGTAATGTGGAGACAATAGAAACCAAGTGTAACCACTGTTTACAGAAAAAATTGTCCAAGATTTATTTATTGGAAGGTGACTGAGGAATATGAATTCTACACTCCATTTAAAATGCTTTTTATTTCTTTCAGCCGTGGGGCCCTGAGTACATCTAATTTCACCCATAGCTATAATTCTCCACCAAACAGTTCCTGACTCTCCTCTGGGTACCAGAGGAGTTGTTGTGGTTTATGTCCTGAGCTACGGAAGCTCACGCTGAGGCTAGGAACGTTACACGCTGGTGAACTCTTGAGATCCTTCCCCCTCTCTCTCGCCCCTCCCCCGCCCTTTCACCCTCTCCGCCATGTGTGTTCAGGCATGTGGTTGTATGTTTGGCTCAGGAGGTGGGAGGTGGGGGGAGCAGGCTTGGGTCTGTCTACGTGAAGAACCTTGGGATGTCTTGATTTCGAGGTGAG
The DNA here is from genome assembly GCF_028583685.1 of Petaurus breviceps papuanus. Classification (NCBI taxonomy): domain Eukaryota; kingdom Metazoa; phylum Chordata; class Mammalia; order Diprotodontia; family Petauridae; genus Petaurus; species Petaurus breviceps. The sequence goes on along the minus strand of NW_027185754.1, from coordinate 24,234,091 downwards.
AGGGATGGGGGGGGGCGCAGCAAGGGGGCCCAGGGCCATATTTCACCCATTGGACATTTTGATTGCTCAACCTCAGAGCTAACAAACAATTAGTTTGTTAGTTTATTTATCCCACTAACACTGGCGCCTTTGATTACAAATCCAATAGCAGGATTGTGGTGGGATGCAAAGATAAATCTGTGCTCAGAGGCTGGATGAGGGTTAGTGGGGGCTGGGAGCAGGGAAAGGGGAGGGAGCCATACTGGGGAGGGGGAGGAGTGTCCTGAGTGTAGCCAAGCTGTCTGTCTGCCCTGCTCCCTACCTCTTTGTGTTCTCTCTCCTTGCCCATCATGGCTGGCCAGTTTGGAGGGGGCTTTGTCTGTCTATCTCTTCATTGGTCTGTCCACCTCCCGAAAGGCTGAATGATTATCTTGGGACAGTCCCACTTCGATGTTCTGGCATGAATTCTGCCCTTGGAGTCAAGAGAGCCCTGAGTTCCAGTCCTACCTCTTACACTTACTAGCTATGTCATACCTCGCAAGTCACATTTAATTATTCTGAGTCTTGATTTCCTCCCCTGTAAAGTGGTCATAATAACATTTACCGTACCAAATCTGCAGGGTTTCTGTGAAATTCAATGAGATAAGGTAGGTAAGGTACTTCACATAATTTAAAGCACTGTGGTGTGACTGTGGGCAAATTAATTAGTTTCCCTGGACCTCAGTTTCCTCATCTGTAAAATGGGTAGTGAGAATGGAAGGATTAGAATGTCTCTGTGGTCCCTTCAGGCTCTAAATCAATGATTCGTGTCATTCTGCTTCTTCACCTGCATGCCTGTCTGCCTGTTTGCCTATCTGCCTGCCTGTCTGTCTGTCTGCCTATCTATCTGCCTTCCTGCCTGCCTGCCTGCCTGTATGTCTGCCTGTCTGCCTG
>NW_027185754.1:24228075-24233079 GCF_028583685.1 Petaurus breviceps papuanus | reverse complement strand
CTGTCTGCCTGCTTGCCTGTCTGCCTGCCTGTCTTTCTGTCTGTGTTCCTGCCTGCCTGCCTGCATGTCTGCCTGCCTGTCTGTCTTTCTGTCTGCCTGCCTGCTTGTCTGTCTGTGTTCCTGTCTGCCTGCCTGTCTGCCTGCCTGCCTTTCATAATATTCTATCTACCTGCTTCTTTGTTTTTCAGGCTGACACCTGTCTTTTGATGTTCATCGTCCTAGCTATTCTTCTGTCTGCTCATCTACTTTCTTGCCTCTGTCTCTCCCTATCTGCCTATTTGTCTGTTGGTCTTTCTGCCTGCTTGCTTCCCTGCCTCTCTGTGTCCATCTGGCAGCCTTTCTATCATAGGACTTGAAGGGGCTTTAGAGGCCTCCCAGTCCCCTCCCTTTTTTCTATAATACATAAAGAACTGAAGGCCAAAGAGAGCACACGATTTACCCAGGGTCACACAGCTAAGCTAATAAATGTCTGAGGAGGGATTGGACCCCAAAGCCCTGCATCACTCTAACCACTATCCCACAAAGTCTCATCTGCTACTTTGTCTTTGTGTGTGTAAGTGCAGTGTGTGCCTATCTGTCTTCCATGGTTTTTCCCTTTTCTAAACCAGAGCCAGTGTGATAGAAACACTGACCCAAAGCTTAGAACAGTACCTGGCACACAGTAGACATTTAATAAATGTTGATTGATCGACCCTAACCTACACTATCCCTTTAGGAGCTGGGGGTATTGAAGACCTCCTACTCCCCTCCCTGCTTGCCCTCTCCACATCATGACTGAGACTATGCTCCATTACTTTTGCTTTTGTTGAAAACTTAAAAAAATACCCAACCATTAGGAAGAGTCAGCATGACCTGGTGGCCTCAGAATCAAGAACACCTCTTCCACATACTGGCTGTGTGACCCTGAGCAAGTCACTTGACTTTTTGGTGCCCTGGGCAACATTCTAAGTTGCAAGGAAGTTGCTGATCTGAATTAGTAAAGGAAATTCCTCACTGCAGGTTTCTTACACTTCTGAAATCACTAGTGGTTTAAAAAATAATTAAGGGTATTAGAGGCTGCTTCTCTCAACCTAAGGCACCCAGTGAACAATGGACTTAGAATCAGAAGACCTGAGTTTGAATCTTAGTTCTGTTAATCACTAGCTATGTGACTATGGGCAAGTCAGTTTGCTGTTGTGAACCTTGTTTTCTTCTTCTATTGATAGGGCAGAGAGGCAGAGTGGGTAGAGGATTTAGGAACACTTGGATAGATGGGTCATCTCTGACATTTGCTATTTTTGTGACCCTGGGAAAGTCACTCTCCCTGGGTCTCAGTTTCCTAATCTACAAAATAATGGGATTGGATTTGACCTCAGAGGTCTCTTCCAGCTTTAAATCTATAATGATTAAAACACTATTAATATGAAATTTAATCATCCAGTCCACTGTCCTCCTACTCAATCTGGGGTCTGGTTCATTGTCTATCTGCTGTGTCCCTACAAGACTGGGTCCTTGTACTATTGATCCAACTGTTTATTGTAGTCTAGGCATTCTTAATCCACTTGGTCATTTCTGTGTAAATAGTTAGGGTGAACTCTCTGCAGTGATTATGAATCTCATTTAAGAGCCTGAGGTGTTCTGGAGCTTGAAGCAAACAGCACCATGCCATTCACAATTAGGAGTATCTGGGGACCAGGAGATCCTTACCCACCTTGAGCATTCTCAATGAAAATGATAAACACCTCTGGAGTTTCCCCTGAAAAACAAAGGCCCATGTTTTTAACACCGATATTCTTCTGGTATTTCAGAAGTTTTCATATACCTTTGAGGGGTGGAAAACACAATCATCTCTAAGGAATTAAAATTAGTATTACAATGAGGGCAACAGAGAGGCTGGTGTGTGTGTGTGTGTGTGTGTGTGTGTGTGTGTGTGTGTGAGAGAGAGAGAGAGACAGAGAGAGAGAGAGAGAGAGACAGAGAGAGAGAGACAGAGACAGAGACAGAGACAGAGACAGAGAGAGAGAGACAGAGAGAGAGAGACAGAGAGAGAGAGACAGAGACAGAGAGAGAGAGACAGAGAGAGAGACAGAGACAGAGAGAGAGAGAGAGAGAGAGAGAGAGAGAGAGAGAGAGAGAGAGAGAGAGAGAGAGAGAGAGCAGGCTGAAACACATAGCAAATAAGGAACTTCCATGATGAATTGGAGGAAAGGATGTCATTAGGGAAATGCATACTGGGAAGTGAGATGGGCTAGTCATGTGGTAGATAAATAGATGAAACACTTACTAAGTGTTTACTATGGAAAACACTGAGGATTTACATACAAGCAAACAAGATAAGGGATGCTGGAACACAGGGAGTGGTTGGGCAGAAGAGGAAGAGAATACATGGGAGCCTAATAAGTGTGGTGTAGGAAGTTGTAGAGAAACCTGAGCTCTGGCAAGACAAGACACAAAAACGCACCTATCAGAACTGGGGGATCCATGGTTGGAATCCAGGTTTTCAGTGGGATGGAGGTGAGAAAAGGACAATGTTGGGGAGCCTGGGTAAATTGGGCTAAAGGGGAGAGATAACAGATGGATAGCCTATGTGCTTTACTTGTTTTTTGGGGGTGCCAGAAGAAGGGAAGGAAGGCCTCTAGAACACTGGGTTGACTGGCCAATAGTGAATTCATGGAGGGGCATGAACATTGGATAGGAAGATGGTGGCCTGCATTACTGGAGGTAACTTCTAAATCAATGAGATCAGAAATTTGTGTTCAGATATTTGTGTTCAAGTATTTTCCTGTTGATGGTTTTTGACTGCAAGGCACAGGATGACACTGCCTCTGAATTAAGGCTGCATTTTACCCAAAGGACAATGGAAAGGCATTTGTTGGGCATGAGTTAGTTACACCATGTTAGCAAGGAAATATTGTACAGGAAAAGCAACAAAACAATCCAAGAATTCTAGAGCTGGAACCCAGAGGCCATCTTAGCCCAGTCCCCTTATTTTATAGATGAGGAAAATGAGGCCCAGAGAGGTTAAGTTACTTACCTAGGGTCACACAGCTGCTAAGTTCCTAAGTTAGGATTTGAACTCAGGTTTTCCTCACTCCAAGACTAGTGTGTTATCCACTATACCAATACCAGGAAAATGCTCCATTGTTGTCCACACATTACCAAGATTTATGGTAGGACTTAGATGAAAGTCATGAAGGATAAGAAGATATAAGTTGTGATCTGCACCACTGAAAAGAATACCCACATTGAGGAGTCCACAGATCCATCAAAGCATATATTTCATAAATCAATATATTATTTATAATTATGATGATGGTACGATGGCCCAAGATGTCATTCCCCTTCTTAGTAAACTCCAGTGGCTTCCTATTATCTCCAGGATCAAATACAAACTCCTATGTATGGCAATTAAAGCCCTTTACAACCCGGCCTCAACCTACCTTTCTAGACTTACTATGCATGATTGGCCTTCATGCATTGTGCAATCCAGCCAAAGCAGCTTTGCTATTCCTCATCCCTGGAGATCTTAGGAAATCATTGGGACAGGCAATGGACCATGTGACATTGGCAAGTCCCTTAGTTGGTCAAATTCCAGCCAGGGGGAGGGAAATTACAGTCTTTTAAAGGGTATAGGGTGGGCTCATGGATGGACAGCCTTGTCAGAAGGGTGACTTGTTCATCCAAGGAGGCATAGCAGAGGAGACAAGAGTTGGTTTAGGAGCAGAGAAAATGTGTATGTATGAGGGGTGGTGGTGATAGGTTTATCATAGAAGTTAAAGCTTTCAAGAACCTCTGAGATTTTCTAGTCCAACTCCATTTTATGGAGGAGGAAACTGAAGCCTGAGAGAGGAAGTGACTTGCTCTGGGTCACAAAAGTCAAAGATAATAACTGGGATTTGAACCTGGGTCTTCTGAATCTAAATTCAGCGTTCCTTCCACCTAAGGTTACAGACTCTAGTGGAATCTCTCAGAGCAAACGTCAAGATTCTCTTGGATTCAATGCCATGGGAGATTGAGGTTCTCAGTGGATCTCAAGGAAGTTCCTTATACCTTTTAAATGTAACTCCTTGGATTCTCAATCCATAAGGTTGAAAATCCTACTTAAGACCTGACCAACAGTTAGTCAGTCAATAAGCATTTATTAAGTGTCTAATGCATAACAGATAGTGTGCTAAACACTAGCGATACAAAGGAAGGTACAAACAAACCAAAAGCAATCCTTGCTCTCAAAAAGCTCATAGTCTAATGGGGGAGAAAACATGCAGACAGCTACATATGCAGGATTAATTGGAAATAACCAACAGCAAGAAGGCATTAACATTAAGGGAGATCAGTAAAGGAGTCTTGTAGAAGGTGGGATTTTAGCCAGGACCTGAGGAAACAAGGAGGATGTGGAGATGAAGAGGGAGAGAATTCCAGGGATGAGGGACAGCCAGTGAAATGCCCAGAGTTGGGTGATGAAGTAGCTTGTGCTAAGAACAGCAAAGTATCACAGAATATTTGGAGGAGGAGTAAGGTGCAAACTGTCAAAAGGCTGGGATGTTAGGTTCAGCAGTAGCTGCATCTTTGATAATATTTTCTGAGCCTTTCTCTATTCTCTTAAGTATGTTGGTCTCACCCCCAAATGGAGTCATGAAGAGTTGGATATGACTGAAGAACAATTGAAAATGTTGGTGTCAGAAGTCAGGTGAGCCAAATGGACGTAGGACCCAAACACATCCCAACTACACTTGAAGACCTCTAGGGACAGGGAATTCACCATTGGCAAAGTGGCCATTCCACACCCGGACAATCCAGTTAGGCAGAGTGGAAGGAGTACTGGGTGTGTGATCAGAAGACTAAAGATTTGAGTCTTGATGTTGTTGCTGACCTGAGTGTGACCTTGGGCAAATCGCTTGCCCTTTCTGAGCGTCAATTTCCTGATGTGTAAAATGCGAATAATTTTCTTTCTTTTGTTTCTTCCCTCCCTCCTTCCTTCCTTCCTTCCTTCCTTCCTTCCTTCCTTCCTTCCTTCCTTCCTTCCTT
>NW_027185754.1:24227407-24227975 GCF_028583685.1 Petaurus breviceps papuanus | reverse complement strand
CCTTCCTTCCTTCCTTCCTTCCTTCCTTCCTTCCCTCCTTCCTTCCTCCTTTCCTCCCTTCCTCCTTTTTTTCTTTCCTTTCATCAAAAGGATGACCAGTCCCTGCTACTGATGCTGCTGGTGATGGCCATGTCCTGAATTATTCTTCTTCTCCCTCTGTTTCTTCCCCCTGACTCATCTGCTTTCTGAGTAGTGCCCTTTATCAATATCAGGGATTCAGATCTGGGTCTCCCAACACCCAGAGTCTGATTTTCTTTTTCCTCTCACACTCTATCTCACATGATTTTTGTGAGGGAAGAACTTTGTAAACCTTAAAGCACCATAGGAATGTTGGGTATACTTATTAACTGAGACATCCTCTGTAAGCAATAAACAACTGGCTGGAGCTAATTACACAGAATCACTTAATCTAAGAGTTGAAAGAGACCTTCTAACCCAGCAACCACCTGATCAAGAATACCATCAACCACATTGAAAAAGGGAATAATATTCCTTGCCGTGCTTAAGAGGCTCTCTCTCTCCTCTCTCTCTCTCTCTCTCTCTCTCTCTCTCTCTCTCTCTCTCTCTC
>NW_027185754.1:24226939-24227397 GCF_028583685.1 Petaurus breviceps papuanus | reverse complement strand
TCTCTCTCTCTCTCTCTCTCTCTCTCTCTCTCTCTCTCTCTCTCTCTGTCTCTCTGTCTCTGTGTGTGTGTGTGTGTGTGTGTGTGTGTGTGTGTGTGTGTGTAAAGTGATCTAGGAACCTCCAATGCCTAAAGAACGTCAAGTTATTATTAGTCTCTGACTGTTATCTATTCAACAGATATTTCTGTAGATCCCCTATATGCAGAGCCCTATGTAACTAGTAGGGAAAATGCGAAGTTGAGATAAGCTAGGGTGCCTACCCTCATGGAGTTTACAAACTAGAAGAGGAACAAAAAATAATGTTACATGATAAAGTCATAAAGTCATGAGTCAGGCTAAGCAGTTGGAACTTTGTTTGATAGGCAATGGGGAGCTACTGAAGATTTTGGAGCAGGGAAGCAACATGACCAGAAGCGATCAAAACAACAACAATAATAACAGCAAAACTACTGACAGCA
>NW_027185754.1:24203356-24216939 GCF_028583685.1 Petaurus breviceps papuanus | reverse complement strand
TCCTTCCTTCCTTCCTTCCTTCCTTCCTTCCTTCCTTCCTTCCTTCCTTCCTTCCTTCCACACCCCACCCTTCAAAGATGATCAGTTCTTCCACAACAGTTAAATGGCCCAGCCTAAAACTCCAGCTCATGGATTCTGACTTTTATATTCTACTTTTAGACAGTTTTGAAGAAGACAAGAACTCAAGGCCCTTGTCAGCACAGCCTTCTTGGTTGTGGTAACAGATAAAGGGAAGGATTGGGGAGCTTTTTCCTTTAATTCAAAAGAATAAACCTTTCCAGGTCATGGCCTAGCCCAGAACCCAGGATGCCCAGAACTCAGCCCAGAGCCCAGAGCTTGGTCCAGTCCAGATCTAAACCTAGAGCCCTCATCATCTTGCCCCCTGACACACAAACCAAGTCCTGCCAATGAGTCACTCGTGGCTCATTCTGCTCCACCAGGACATTTTATTTTATTTTAAAGAAAAACAAGTGTGGCTGGGGAGAGGGTTAACAGTTGATTCTCTTTTTTCTGAGTGATTTTATCACTGTCGTTAGCACATTCATTGAAGTAAGTGACGAATCCATCATGGGGTGACAGCCGCTGCAGACTAATGGCTGTGCGATGGTAATAATTTTTAATATGATTTTTATTTCACTTAATTTCATATGTGCTTGACAAAAGGTCCCAGTCACTGGGGAGCTGTGTGAAGCTGGGAATATGCTTCAGGGAAGGTCTATTAAGCCAAGTGCTGGAAGCCCCAAGAACAATTTTAGCTTTTGGGGAAAGTAAGGAAACTTGGCTGAGTAGAGTTTTTCTCTGGGACAGGGTCAGCACACAGACAATGCCAGGAAAACACACACACACAATCATGCACGTGGTCTATGTCTCATCTCTTTCTTTCATATTAAGCCTCCCTTCCCTTCCCCTGCACCCCCCCCCAACACGCACAAGGAGTCACTCAGTGATATCTATGTTCTCCAGTCACACAAATACACTCACACCCTGTGTCACACATATACAAAGTCACACACAGTCACATATACTTACATACCCCGAGTTTCATGAATATACAAATATATCATACACAGACACCCCCCCTCCCCAAGTCTTACACAGTTCTCTAGTTACATATAGACACACATACACAAAGCTTTGCCATCAGAAGGGATCTCTTAGAGGGCATTGCACTAGATTTGAGCATCTGTGTGTATGGGCATCTAGTCCAAGCTGTACCTGAGCAATAATCCTTTCACATCTCTGACAAATCACCTTCTAGTTTCCACTTAAAGATCCCCAATGATAAAGAACTCATTACCTCCCAAGGAAGCATATTCTCTTTTCAACAGTCAGCTCTGTTAGGAGGTTCTTTGTCTCATAGAGCTGAAATCTGTCCTTCTGCAGCCTTTTGCCACTGTCTTTCTACAAATCCATTCATTTTAGTTCAGTCAAAACATGTCTTTTTAGTCACACAGAGACACATTCGATAGCTAATCGAATACAATAAACCTTTATTAAGTGACTGCTGTGTGTCAGGCACTGTGCTAAGTGAAAATGAAAAGACAGTCCCTGTCCTCAAGGAGCTTACAATCTAAGGGGGAGACAACACACAAAAGGAGCAGGTAAAGTGAGGTTGGGGTGAGGGAAGGGATGGGAAACCAGGGGTATCCGGTGCAATGGCATCTTGTTTTGTGAAGCTGAAACCAGGCAGAGTCCAGTCTCTGGTCTCTTCTCTGTAAGGGAAGGCATGGGAAGGAGTCAGCTACTTTGTCCTGCAGCCCTCCAGAGAGGAAGAGAGGCTGAGGGAGGTGGTGTTCGTCAAGGCTTGAGTTAGCAGCAAGAAGTGATGAGTTTATCCTGGAAAGGGCATCTGTGGAGTTGAAACCCGGCAAGGTAGCAGATACAAAGTAGACATGTGCACACAAACATATCCTGACTAATATACATGGTTTCTTGGAGTAAAAAAAAAAGTTACACAGGGACACACTTGTAACTACACAAATATACAACCAAATATATATAGCTTGGGCCCCAAAGCATTTGTCCTGGATTAGAGTAATGAGCAAAGAGTAAAAAGCCCTGGGGGGAGCCATTGGGAATATATTTATTTCTTGATCAGAACCCATAAACATCCTAAAAAAAGTGAAGAAACTAATAAACCAGGATGAGAATGTAGAGTGAGGAAGTTTCATTAAGTCATGTGAACACAGGATATAGGAAAACTAGAGGGGAGAGCCCTGGGTGTCCCAACTAGGCAAGGCAGGGGACAGTGATGGTCTTCCTCTTATTTTTCTTGGAGCCTGCTTTTTTTTTTAAATAAGAAGCTTGAATGAAGGCATTGATGTCACTGGATGCCAAAGTGAGGACACAAAAAGAACTTGACAAGGCTAAAACATTGATCTGAATCAAATGAGATTAATTATAAGAGGGATAAATGCAAAGTCTCACATTTGGTTCAAAAATCAATTTCGCAAATGCAAGATGGGATAGGCATGGCTGGAAAGTAGTTGATCTAAAAAATAGGCATTTTAGTAGTCTTTAAGTTCACTATGAATTAACCTGGACCATCTCCTTGCCACCTACTGCATCTGTCACTGCAACCTCCAAAGAAAAATATTCTTTATTAGGAACAACTAGAAGACCAATTTGGCTGGACCACAGAGTTCATGAAAGGAAAAATGCGCAAAAAGTCTGGAAAAAGTAGGCTGGAGCCAGATTGTGATGGACTTTAAATGTTATGTAGAGGAATTTACTTTTTATTTGGATCAATAGATTGCCTCCCAAATAATTCCTTTGTGTGCAGGGGAATGATATGATCAGACATGTGCTTTAGAAATGTCACTTTGCATATATATACATATGTATATACACACACACACACACACACACACACACACAAATATTTATAGCAGTTCTTTTTGTGGTGGCAAAGAATTGGAAATTGGGGGGATGTCCATCAATTAGAGGATGACTGAACAAGTTGCAGCATATGATTGTGATGAAATTCTATGTGCTATAAGAAATGGTGAACAGGATGGTTTCAGAAGAACCTAGAAAAAATCATATGAACTGATGCAAAATAAAATGAGCAGAACTAGGAAAACATTATACACAGTAACAGCAGTATTATATGGTGATAAACTATGAATGATTTAGCTATTTCCAGCAATACAATAATCCAAGACAATTCCAAAGGATTTATGATGAAAAATGCCATCAACTTCCAGAGAAAGAACTGATGGAGTCTGAATGCAGATAAAAGCATACTTAAAAAACTTTCTTTATTTTTTTGCGGGGTTTTGCATATGTTTTATTTCACAACATGGCTAATGTGGAAAAAAGTTTTGCATGACTGCACATGTATAATCCAAATTAATTTCCTTGCTTTTTCAAGGAGGAGAGTGGAGCATAAGGGAGGGAGAGAATTTGGAGCCCCAAAATCTAAAAAAGCAAATGTCAAAATTTGTTTTTACATGTAATTGGAAAAGATAAAACGTAAAAATTTTTAAAAAGAAATGTCACTTTGGCATCTGTGAGGAGGGTGGGTTGGAGCATAGGCAGATGGTATTTAAGGAGACTAATTAGGAAAACTGTTACAACGATCCATGAAAGAGGTGATGAGGGCCTGAACTAGAGTTCAGGTGACTATGAGAGAAGGGAGTGGATGTGAGAGATAGTATGGAGGTAGAATCAAGAGCACTTGGCAACTGACTAGATATTGGAGATGAGGAAGAGCAGAGAGTTGAGGCTGACTCTGAAGTTGTTAGCCTCAGTGACTGGAAGGATAGAAGTATGCTAGAGGAACATTTGGCAAATGAGTAATTGGGGGTATGGGCAAATAATGACTTCTATTTTTGGATGTGTTGAGTTTTAAGGTATCTAGAGGACATCCAGTTGGTAATGCCCAATAGGTAATTAGTCAATGATTGAAGACCAGAGATAGATTGGGGCTGTATATATGGATCTGACAGTCATCTGCACAAAGATGTTCATTGAACCAATGGGACCTAATGGGGTTATTAAAAGTAGAGAGGAAAAAAAGAAAATGACCCAGAACAGATTGGAATCTACCTAATCTGGATAGGTAGAGACCTCTATATCCTACTTTTTCTGTCCTCTTGTGAAGATTAAAAAAATAAACCCCAACTTTGAGGTTCCATTCTTGTGGTCTGAAGTGTACACCAACAAGTGGAATATGGAAAAGGAGAAATCAGGAGTGGGAATTGGCCATTAAGAGGGTTTCAGAGACAGAATATGTAGAAGGAGATTAGGTAATGAAGTGTAGGTGAAGTAATTTCAGAGAGTGAAGAGCCTAGCAGTCAGAGGCAGAATCACAGAAAGTAGTGGAAAGGCCATCTAGCCTAATCCATAGTTGAGTAAGAATCTCTTCTATAGATCCCTAACAAGTGGTGCTCCAACTGGGCAGGGTGAATACCCGTAATTGTTGCTACTGGGGAGGCTAAGGCTTATAGAGTTCTTGAACCTTGAATTTCTAAACTACAGTGAGTTAAGCTGATCTGATATCTTCACTAACTTCAGTACCAATATGGTGGACCTCTGAAAAAGAAGGCCTCCAGGCTGCTTATTGAGTAATGAATTAGTACACAGTAGGTCACAGCTCCTGTACTGATCAGCACTCAGTTGGGCCCATGAGTGGCCATTGTACTTTTCAGGCCAGGTGAGATAGGGGGGACCAGTCTCAAAAAATAAAGTAAACAGAATGCCACACATGAAAACAAGTGGTCCTTTAGCCTTGAGAGACATGGGGAGCTCAGCACTCCTGAGGTGGGCCAATCCATTTTAGACAGTTGTAACAGTTAGGAAATGTTTTTCCTTACATCGACAATTATCCCTTCCTCGACTCTCTATTAAGTTGTATGTGTGAATATGGGGAAGGTGGCCATTCAGTTTGTGTGGCAGTGAAAGCAGTACCCACCCTGATGAAGCTGTCTCATCATCTCTCAGATATGAACCCTACCCTCTACTCACGTAGAGATACCTCCTTAGTTCTAGCCCTCATCACCACCCCTTTAGATTATTGCAAAGATCTAAACTGGCCTCCCTGCCTCTTCTCCCTCCTCTAGTTTGTCCTACAACTGATGCCAAAGTGATTTTTCTTCTTAATTATAGATCTGACCATGTCATTCTCCTACTCAATAAACTCCATGGCTCTAGGTGGAGATATAAATTTCTGTTTGGTTTTTAAAGTCCTTCAATCTTTATAGCTTCATTGTATATTATTCCCCCTTCAGCCAGAGAGGCCTTCTTTCTGTTTCTCACATATGACACTCAATTTCTCATCTCCAGATCTTTATACTGGTCCTTTCCTATGTACTCTGTCCTTGACTAAACCTCATGGGCTCCTTCCCTTGTTTCAAGACAGAGATTAAACATGTAGAAACCATGAAGCCTCTCTTGATCCCATCAACTGCTAGTGCCTTTCCTCCCAAACTAATAATAATTTACATAGTATCTACTCTGTGCCACACTGTACTAAGTGCTTTACAAATATCACTTCAGCTGATCCTCACAATAACCCTGGGAGATAAGAGCTATTATTATCCTCATTTTACAGTTAAGGAAACTGAGGGAGACATTAAGTGACTTGCCCAGGGCCACACAGTTAGTAAATGTTTAAGGCAGAATTTGAATTCAGATCTTCAGGCCAGCACCCTATTCACCTGGTTTTCTTAACTTCCTTGTACTCTGCATATGATTATGTAACCTATGGTTCAAACATGGGCATTTAAATGACTCTCTTCATTCATGGAATTACTTGATGTTCTCTTCCCTGAAAGAGAAATTTAGTTAGTGAGAATCTGAGAGAGGAGAGATGTTCTGTTAGTTTCTGGCTTTGAGAGATGACATGGGGATCCAAGTTCTCTTTAGGGAAAAGACCCTGGAGGGAAAGAAAAGACTTTCAGAAGAAGATGACGTGTAGAAAAGTCAGTCTCTTGACATGTCCTTGATTTTCACACTAAAGACTTGGGGAATTTCCCCTTGGATGAGATCAGGATCTCTCTCTCTTTCATTCCTCTTCCTTTTTCCTATTTTTCTTCCTCTCCTTCTCTCTGTCTCTTTCATCATTCTCCAAGTAGTAGAGATAATTTGCTGTATTATTAGTATATTCTAATCTGTTGTTTTCTTGTACAAATGGAATCATTCCCTAGTCATTATTTGTGATGGTCTTTGTGTAACTAGAATTTGGTGCAAAGGGAGCCAAGCCTTTGGATCATGGATACTCCTTTCCCATTAAGGGATGACCAGAAAAATGGTTTGACCCTAATAATAATTTCCCCTAGACTACCAATGTTTAAGGGGGCAGATATTATAATATCCTCTCTCTGAGGAGAGCAGAGTGGGCCAGCTTTGTGGGGCCAATCTCCTGCTCCATATCAGGCAGGAATCAGTCTCCCTTGGAGAGAAGCAGACTAGATTCCAGAGATTTCTATTTGGGTCTCTCTGTGAGTCACATTTAGACAACTCCACATGGACATACATGTAATCTATGTGGGCATACACAAAGAATCTGCACTTAAATATGTCCTTATTAGCTCACCTATTAAATTGGATGCTCCTTGTCTGTAAAGATTGTTTCATTCTTTGTATTCCAACACCTAGCAGAGTGCCTGACATGTAGCGTAAAAAAATTTATAATGACTGAAATTGTCTGAGATTTCATATTTTACAAAGAATTTTATATCCATTATCTCCTTTGACCCTCAGTAACACTTTGTATTAGTATACATTTAATAAATATTTGCTGATTGATTAAAATAAACATAATACCATACCCTCACCTTCTTATAGAAGAAAAGGTGGCTTTTGAAATACTGTTTTAATGATATATGATGTAAAAATCCCACCTTTGCCACTTTTTAGGTGTATGATACAATCCATTGAAATGCTGAGTCTCAGTTTCCTCAGCTGCAAAATGGAGCTGTTAGTATTTGTACTACCTACCTCACAAAGTGTTTGTGAGGGTCAAAGGAGAAAATGGTTGTAAAGCTCTTCATGAAATGTGAAGTCTTAGACAATCCCGTCGATTATACAATTTTATTATTATTAATGATCACAATGAGGGGCAGGGATAGAATGAAAAGGAATTCAATCTGAGGAACTAGGCAGGGGCAGAAAGAATTATGATTTGATTCAGGTTGGAGGGACTGAAGTGGGCTCACAAAAAGCAAATCAGTTAGTCACAGATTTGAGAGCAGCCACTGAATAATAATAACTCCCATTTCTATAGTGCTTTACAGTTTATTAATCGTTAATTGAAATAGCTCCCATTTCTATAGCACTTAAAGGTTTATAAAGCATTTCCCTCATAATAGCTCTGGAAGGGAGGTAATGCTGGAATTTTTTTCCCTGGGATTTCATTGGAGTTGGGAACACCCCGAACAAGAAGCTCTCTCTATTAATGCAGATACACAACTGTTTTTCAACCTGGTCTTAAAGGCTTGCAGGGGGCACTCAGAGGTTAAGGGTTTTGCCCAGGATATGGCAGAAGTGGGGCTTGAACTCAAGTCATCTTGACTCTGAGACCAGGTTTCTGTTAATATTCCAAATCAAATGAGATAATAATTGCAAAAGCACTTAGCTCAGAGCTTGGCGTGTAGTAGGCATTTAATAAATGTGTGTTCCCTCCTTCCCCCTCCCTCCTTCTTGATTTTAGGGTTATCATTCCCATTTCAGAGATGAGGAAACCAAGTCCAGAAAGTTCCCTTTCCAAAGTCATACTGCTAGTGAATGTTGGAACCAAGACTCAATCCCAGATTTTCTATCTTTAAGTCCTGGCTTCTTCCTGTTTGAGGTTATTGTTCAGCTTATTAGTCGTGTCTGATTCTTCATGATCCCATTTGAGGTTTTCTTGGCAAAGATTTCTTCCTGTTACATCACACTTTCTCTCAGAAGAGATCAGGTGAAGAAGATTCTTAAGAATCAGTTGAATCTTCACCAGTCTGCCTCCCAGCCTCTTTTCAACTCCTCTGAAGTATAGCTTAGCAAGGGTATCGAGGCATAAAGGCAGAGGTCATGTAGTTAGTAGACCTATTGCTGCCTGGTGTCCAGAGCATAAAGTGAAGCACTGTAAGATAAGGCTGGAAATGTGGATTGGAACCAAACCGTGATGGATGTTGAATGCCAGGATTAGGAGGCTGAACTTAATTCCATCAGTGATGGGGAGCCAATGAAAAGTGTGGAGCGATGTTAATGTCACGATTAGATCCATGTTGAAGGAAGATGAGCATGGCAGTCTGTGGAGTGTGTATTGGAGAGAGACAGAGCATCAAGAGGCTGTTACCATTGTCTAGTGAGTTTCTCCTGTGCCAACTGGAAATATTGGGAAACAGAGGAAATGGAGGAAGATGGGACAAGGTTACATGTGGACGAAAGTCTCACGAAGACTGACGGCCTTGGAAACCTGCTATTTGAAGATACTGGAGATATTTAATCTGGTGAAGGGAAGATGGTTTAGCCAGCTGGAATACAGTCACTATTTTCATGTGCTTGAATCTCTTTCTAAGTAAGATTGACCTTGTTTTGCTTGGTCCCAGAGAAGGGAATCAGGGGCCATGGGTGGTAGCTGGAAGTTACCTACAAAGCTCTTCCCATATTATGTTGTCTCTGGCGTTTTGGTTCACATGAGAAAATGCTTTCTGACATCTGGAGCTGCCTAGAGGAATGGGCTGCCCTGGGAGCTAGGATTCTAGAACTAGAGCAATTGAGTCAATAGCACATGGGCACCCCCACTCACACCCAGAGAATGATGCACATCCTGGGACAGCCTAGGCAGATCTTGACTATTGCTCTAACTTCTTCTGATCATGTTGTCTTAGTTCCAGAACAAATATTAGGTATGCAGGATAAGTGCACGAAGGAGCTTTGGCAATTTGATGAGAAAAGCATGATTTTTCCTGCTCTGTTTCTTCTCCGGGTCAGCATGAAGCATCATTCTCAGACCTAGGAAAGAGCAGAATTTGGTCCCAATAGCCCCGCAACAGAAGGTTCCTGAACCAATTTTGTTGCCATTGAAATAATTTTCTTTCTTTATCTCTGATACATGTGCTGAGGGTACACCCTGGAGGAGCCTGAGAGGTGCCTTCTGTCCTTTCTGATTAGGTGTGAACATGCCTGTTCCCAGGTACCCTTTTTAACACCACATTAAGATGATTTCTGGATTCATGGACAGTGCATATACCTGGGCTACACCTTTGCACTTGATCATGCAAAGGGAGATCACAGACAGATGGAGAGAACCAGAAAATAACTTTTCCCAGCTGGTGAGAAGAGCATTGTTTCTCCTATTATGTTTTCACTCCCAGCCCCACCTTTCAGCTTAAGAGGGGTTGAAAAGAGAGGGGCTGAACAAAGGCTTAGATTCATTTGCTTGGGTGTAAGCCTATGTACTTAGCAAGGCCACCCCAGGAGACTTATATGGCCCCAGGGTTGGCACTGGGCAGAGGCAGGGGCAGAATTATGAAGAGTTCCTAGACCAACTTGGAATGTGGAAATATAGGCTGATAGCAGTGGAAAGGAATGGGTAGGCCAATGTAAGAACGTCTACAATAAACCTCTTGGAAATGGAAGAGGAGTCCTATCAAGTGGGAGCTGGACTTGGAGCTGGGAGGGGCAAGGGACTAAGCTGTGATGTAGAGGAATAAACGTGTGCTTTTCCTTTCCTGGGTGCTGTGAGTTATGTGTCTGGGCATATCTGGGAGGAGAGCAACGCTCTTGATTCTTAGTGCACTCCTCTTGTTGGTAGTGTAGAAGACTCAGCTATAAGATGTGCTTTACGTCCGGAGTACTGTAAAGTCTGTGGGGGAGATGGAACTCACCAAAGATGAGGGGACTCTGTCTTTATGTTCTTTATTTGTGGACTATTGAAAAGCTTACAAATAAGTGTTTACCTTGTTATGTGCTTGGAAAAACCCAAACAATACACAAAGCAGATTTGTGATCCTCTACCTCTGCTTCCTCTATTTGTAAATGTTCATGTTTGTGATGCCTGTCAAGTTCAATCCTGTCAGATTCAAAGTAAAAAAAAAAATCCTCCCCTTCTTGATGTTAAATAATACCATCCTTGGGGGCAGCTAGGTGGTGCAGTGAGTAGAGCATAGGCCCTGGAGTCAGGAGGATCTGAGTTCAAAAAAACTAGCCACGTGACCTTGGGCAAGTCACTTAACCCCAATTGCCCTCCAAAAAAGAAGCAAAAAATAATAATACCATCCTTGTCTACAAAGTAATCAGCTTGGATGGGAGGTAGTTATGGCATGTATATAGATATGTCTCCATTATCTATGGGGTTAGATTTGAATGTTTTTCACCTTTTACTTTTGAAAAATAAAGTTCTGTCTTCTATTAGACTTAATGTAAACCTTAATACTTTCATAAGAGCTGACCTTTTCCTTTGTATGTGTGTGAGGATTTAGACATGAGCTTGGGTTAGGAGAGAACCAGACATGATAGAACAAACCATGCTTCTCTGATCCATTGTAAACCTGGAGCTCTGGCTCTGGGTCATGGGCTGTGTGTATTTCTGATAGGTTGGCTGGTTGCTGTCCTTCATTCCTGAAGAGGACCAGGGCTGGAGTCAAGGTACAGGGTGTCTGCCTGTGGCTGATCAGAACGACACGAGCTCAGAACACTCGACTACAGGTCGGGCACAAATAGTCTACATGAACATTGGAAGTGGAGATGTCTCTCAATTTGTGCATCTCACATTTCTTTTGAGCTACTGCAATTCTGCTTCACTCATAGGGCACAGCTCTCTCTCTGACAAGGCCACGCCATGCTGGGCGGTCCTTTGCCAGCATCTACCATGTCACACAATCAGTTCCAAATTTCTTTGGAGAGACCTTGAGAGTCTTTGTATTGCTTCTTAAGACAACCGTGTGAGTGCTTGTCTTGTGTGAGTTCTCTGTAAAATCATCTTCTAGGCAAACATACATTTGGCATTTGAACATGGCCAACCCTTTGGAGTTGCCCTCTCTGAAGCAGAATTTGAATGCTTGGCAGTTTAGTTTGAAAAAAGGACCTCAGTGTCTGATACCTTATTTTTCCAGGTGATCTTCAGAATCTCCCTAAGATAATTTAGACATATATGAGTTAGATTCCTGGAGTGGCACTGGAATACTCTCCACATTTCAGGGCACATCACAATGAGGTCAGTACAATGGCTCTGTAGACCTTCAGTGTGGTAGTAAGTGTAATCCCTCTTCTCTCACACTCCCTTTGGAGCCTCCCAAACATTGAACTAACTCTGGCAATGCATGTGTCAGCCTCATCCTCTATGTGTACATCCCTGGAAAATAGACTGCCAAGGTAAGTGAACTTATCCACAGCATTCAATATTCCTCCATGCACTGTAATTGATGGTTCCACACATCTAGGTGGCACGGTGGATAGAGCACTGGATTTGGAATCAAAATACTTGTCTTTTGAGTTCAAATCTGGCTTCAGACACTTACTAGCTGTATGACCCTGAGCAAGTCACTTAACCTTATTTGCCTCAGGTTCCTCATCTGTTAAATGATCTGGAAAAGGAAATGGCAATCACTCTGTTCTACTTCTGATAACACGACACAGAATCTTAGAATTAGAAAGGGACCTCAAGAAGCACTGATACCTTAACCAAACTACTATCTACAACTGTCCTGATAAATGGTTATTCAGTGTCCCCTTAGATATGTTGTTGGAAAATGCTCTACTTCTACTTTTAGATAGCTCTTATTGTTATGTTAAAAAGGAGGAATGGAGAGAAGGGAGGACAGAAGAAAAGACGGATAGAAAGAAGGAAGGAAAGAAAGAGGGAAGAGAGGGAGGGAAGGTGGAAAGGAAGGAAGGAGGGAAAGAAGGAAAGAAGGAAAGGAAGGAAAGAAGGGAAGGAATGGAGGGAGGGAGGAAGGAGGGAAGGAAGGGAAGGGAAGGAAGGGAGGAAGGAAGGAAACAAGCATTTATTAGGTGCCTCCTATGTGCCTGGAACTGTACTAAATTCTTTTACAAATATTATCTCATTTTATCCTTACAACAACCCCAGGAAGTAGATGTTATTATTATCCAAATTTTACAGTTGAGGAAATTAAAGCAGAAAGAAGAAGTTAAATGACTTGTCCAGAGTCCTATGGTGTCTGAGGCAGGATTTGAATGTTAGAAACTTTTTCTTATATTGAATCTTTCTCTGCAATTTCCATCTAATTGAGACATGATGGTTGAGGAGCTTCTGGAAGAAGGATTAGCCTTCTTCTGCTTGGGCCTAGAGGACAGAACTGGGAACAGTGGGTGAAAGCTCCAGAGAAGCAGGTTTTAACTCAATTAAAAGCAAAAAATTTCCTAACAATAAAAGCTGTTTCAAAGTAGAATCGGGTGCCTTGGTAAATACTAGGCTGGTTCTCACTAGAGGGTTTCGAGCTACAGAAGGTGAACACTTGCCAGGGATCACAGAATCATCAGAGCACACAGTTTTAGATCAGGAAGGTACATCAGTGGCCATCTATACCAACCCCTGCATGAAAAGAATCTCCACTATATCATCCTCATACAAGCCTCTGCTCAAAGATCTCCAGAGAAGGGGAACCCACCATTTCTTGAGTCATCCTATTCTATTTGAGGGAATCTCTAATTGTTAGAAAGTCTTTCCTGATATCCAGCCTAAATTATCTTTCTTACAATGTCCACCCATGGCTTCTAGTTCTGTTTTCTGGGCCAAAGAAAATGCGCCCAATCCCTCCTCCACATACATAGCCTCCTACCTACTTCTCCAGTCTTCTCTTCTCCAGGCTAAACATGCCCAGTTTCTTCAAGTGACCTCCTCAAATGGCATAGACTCAAGGTCCTTTACCCTTCTTGTTACCCTATTGGATGCTGTCCAAGAGATTCTTATTTAGGCACAGGTTGGGACAGATAGCTGCCAAGAACCCTTCCAGGGTAGAGATTTTGTCCTGTGCTTCTGTGAAGACAGTGGAAGTGGGAGCTAGCTGAGACAGAGAACATACAGGGCTTGATCATGGCAATTAGAGGGGCCCAGGATAGCAGGGGTTAAATCGCCATGGAAACAAGCATGCATTATTTACATGGTCTAATGAATAAAACATTTAAGTAGTCGGCTAATAAATTTCCCAACACAAAGCAAACTAAGCTATGATTTAAATATGTGCCGCTGATGACTCTGCCCTGAGTTATGGGGCTGAGCTCTGGGAGGCCCTGCCTGGTTTTACACCTTCATCTCCCCAACATGAAGGCACAACTTCCTTTGTCATAAATGATTTCTCCTCCACCAAATGGAGCCCCCTAAATGGCAGGTGACCCTGGCCCCAAGGAAGCCAGAGCTGGGTTTGTGCCTTTGTGCCATGTGCCTGCTTAACTACAATTCACTGAATACAGCCTCAGCTGGTGTTGGGGTGTGGTGAGGTGGTGGCCACTGAGAGTCCAGACTCTGCATACGCTGGGATCTGGGGGGGGGGGGGGGCGGTGAGGGTGGAGTGAAATGAAGTGAGGGAGAGATGACCCTGAAGATGGCAAATGAGCTACTTGGTCTTTCCTCCCCACTTTTCTTCCCCTCTCCTCTACTTTTTTCTCCTTTCCTTCTTTCTCTTCTCTCCTCCGTT
>NW_027185754.1:24105612-24203346 GCF_028583685.1 Petaurus breviceps papuanus | reverse complement strand
CTTTCCTCTTTCTCTCTATTCCTCTGTGTCTCTCTTCCCTTCATCCCTCTGTCTCTAGTGTTTTTAACCCTTTCTCTGTCCTCCTTGCTTCTCTTTTTCTCTATTCTCTAAGGATGTCATTTCTCCCTCCCTTCTTTCCTCCCCTTCCTCTGCCCATCCAAAGCTTTGTGTGTTTCACACAAATGTAGTGATTTGTTAAATATCCCTGTTGATTTGAAGTTCCCACTGGCTAGATTTCTGGAGGTCAAGGAAGGCAAAAGAGAGATCTGGAGGCTAGAGTGCAGGGATGTAGGGGAGAGAAATCCTAACAACTGTACTGGGTTCAGATGAATGTGGGATTCTTTTACCTTCTCCATTGTCTAGAAGTGGCTGCACATACCCTCTTAGGTAACAATAATGATTGCCTCCCACTTCTAAAGTCTTTAAAGGTTAGAGATACTTTCAATGCAATAATTCTAGGACTTGGGGTGTATGTGTGTGTGTACATATTATTGTATCTATTATATATATTCTTGATCAAACAGGGTAAGTGACTTAAAGTCACCCTACTAGTAACTATCAAAGGCAGGATTTAAACCCAGGTCTCTTGACCCCTAAACCTAGCACTCATTTGCTTTACATAACACTGTTCTGTTTTCTTTTCTTCTGTGACTGGAAAGACAAGTACCCTTCTGGAAAGCAAGGAAAGCTCATTCTGGGAGTGAGGCAAGTCCAGTTCATCCATCCATACTGCCCTGTCCCCTCTTCTCCAACCATGGCCAATCAAAGATGAAGGAGACTTCAGGCAACAAGCCTTTCTGGGGCTGGCAGACTTGTGGCCTTCTGTCTGCCTCTCAGAGAGCCTAAAAGTGGCTTTCCATCTGTCTACTATCTGTCCATGTCTCCGTCTGTTCATAGACCTGTCTATATTTCCCTTTGTCATGTCTCTTAGAGAGCCTGGGGAGGAGCTCTGCCGATTTATCTGATTATCACAGCTTTTTATTTTCTTCTCTCTAATAGAAATCAGGGAGGACCTCATGTTTGTCTACCTCTCTTAGGGTCTTGTGAAAAGCTCTTTGTTTGTTCAACAGAAACTAAGCTGAGTATTTCAGAGCCATTGGGGAACCTCAGATTAACCCAATAAACCTTACTAATAAGCTCCTGAGTTCTTGGTGGGGCCAGTCAATAATCAACTCTATGCTGTGTTCAAGCCCCTATGGGAGCCCAGAGATGACTGAGATGTCTAATCCTATGTTCACTTGGACTCAGGAGAGTTCTTAGAGGCAGCTATATGGCATATGGATAGGGTACTGGCTCTGGAGTCAGAGGACCTGGGTTCAAATTGGACCTCAGATACTGGGCAAGTCACTTACCCTGTCTGCCTCAGTTTCTTTAACTGTAAAATATGGATAACAAAGGCACCTACCTTCAGTGGTTGTCAAGAGTATCAAATGATATAACAACCGTAAAGTGCTTAGTATGATGCCTGGAACATAGTAGGTACTCAGACGTACTTGTTCCTTTTCCTCTTCAGAGAACTTGAAACCTAAAGGGACCCAAGAAAGGGCCTAGTGGTTCAATCCTTTTATTTTACAGAGCAGGAATCTTTGGCCTGAAGGGGAAAAAAGACTTCCTCCAAGCCATACAAAGACTCGAAGGCAGGTTTGAAACTCATCTCTTTCTACTGCATCCTATAACTGAATCATTAATGATGATAAGACCCTCATGCAAGTAACCAAGATAATATGATAAGGGCTTCAAAGCCATATAACAAAGGAAGGAGGAATGATGGTAGACTAAAGTAGTCAGGGAGGGCTTCATGGAGGAGGTGGCATTGGAGTTGTCCTAGAATAATGGGTAGGATTTGTATAAGTAGACAGGAAGAGGCAAGACATTCTTGTTGTTGTTTATCCTTTGTTCTCAAAGAGGACCAGGACATCAGGAAGCTGATGCCATGACTCGCAAGTTAGTTGAATTTAAGTGAGGCACCTGCCTCACTTTCTCCTCCGGAGCCATCTGGGTCCAGTGGCCAAATACAGATCAGGAAGACTGGAGATGGCTGCCTGCAAGACATTATAGATCGGGGAGAATAATTGAAACACAGAGGCAGGATGGTTGGATGCATCATTGGGATCAGTGGATTAACAAGGTTGGCTGGGGCAAACTGATTGTGTCAGGGAAAATGTGAGATAAAACCAGATAAGTGGGCTGAGTTCAGATTATGTAGTACCTGAATGGCCAGGCTATGCAAAAGAGACTTCATACTATAGGTAGTAGGAGACCACTGAAGGTTTTTGAGCTGGGACAGAGCAATTGTGGAGGGGGCAGGGGAAGAAGGAGATACAGGAGAAGGGAAGGCTAGTTAGAAATAGTACCAGCTAGGAGTTAGGAGGCCTGGGTTACTAATCCAGGCTCTGCCACTAACTTGCTGAGTCACTTTAGAAAAGTCTTACCATGCCTCTGGAGCTCAATTTCATAAAAAAAAAATGAGTGGGTCCCCAGCCTACACTTTCCTGGATGTGGGAGCCAACAGGTGGAGCCAACATTGCACAGGTTTTCAGATTTTTTTGAATCTTTCAATCAGTTGTGCTGATTTTCTTTTCTCTCTAAAAATACTATTTATCATATGAGATCACTTTGAATTGTGGAGAGGGAAGAATAGTGGGGATTATTATGATGATATAAGAAACAGAAGACCAATAAAAACTTATTAAAAATAAAATGAATGGATTATAATAGATGATCTCAAAGATATTTGCTATCTCTAAAATTCTATGTTCTTTGGTACCTCCCATCTCTGACATTCCATGTTTTATGTTTTAGCATTCTATGTTCTGAGCTACTCCATACTGGACCACCAGTGCAATGAATAGGTGCCATAAAGAGGTACAATTACAAGGTAGCTCACCACTCAAACTACCAGCAAATTTGACAGAGAACTGACAATCTGACTTCCAGCATGTACGATGATCAAGGAGAACTTTGAAAAACGTGCAATCTGTGTTTCTGGCAGTGTCAGATAATAGCTGTGTATGCCAAAAAAACTAGGTTGTTCTTCCCGGAAGAGGAGTATTTGAAAGGTTTCAGGAACACCCATCTACTCCTCATGTTACCAGGGGGAATGAAGGTTTCCTCAAAAGAATGAAAGAAATGCCTCAAAGGAAAGAAAAAAGAGAAAAATAATCCAAAGAGAAAGGAAAATCTTAACATTGTTGGTGGGTAGAAGGATGTGTCACAGAGAAGGCAGGGAACTAGTTAATAGGTATCTTTTCCAGGAAAGGGTGGCAGAGTTCTAACTCTTTGAGCAGGAAGCAGCTCCTTGTAAGGAAGGAGGGAAAGGGAACAAGAATTTATCATGTATGTTCTATGAGCCAGTGCTATACCAAGCTCTTTGAAAATCTTATTTCATTTGAGCCTTACAACAATCCTGAGGGATAGATGCTATTTTTACCCCCATTTTACAATTGAGGAAACTGAGGCAGGCAAAGGCTCTCACAGCCAGTAAGTGTCCAAGGATGGATCCAGAACTCTATCTACTGTGCTACCCAGCTGCCTTTAATTCTTAAGAGTGATAATGTGGATATACAACTTATCTAAAGCCTATTCATCAGCAGAAAGATTATCCAGGAGTGTTGAGAAGAAGAGACTAATAATGGTGGTTAGGGAAACCCTAAAGTGGAATGCTGACTTAGTATTAGCAATAGAGAGGTCTCTTGTCTCTCTTAGGTAGGCATCCAGAAGTGCGAGAGAGCTTCTTGGGACTTGTGAAACCCCATGACCCCCAGCCCTTCCTGATGACTCATGTGAAGACCAGTGATGCTATCAAACTTTCATTAATACAAGGCCAGTGAATATGAAAAGTGCTAGGAAAGAAACTGAAGGCCTTAGGCCTGAAGATGATATTTTAATTACTAAGGCAGGGGTGTCAGGAAAGAAAGATGGCACTGGGAAGGAAATAGTTAAGATGTTGTCTCAGAATGGAATTTAGATTTTTTTTTTACCATGGTTTAAAATGTAGGAATGATACGCTCTTGACCAGGGACAGAGTTCCAGTAAAAACAGATTTGCTTGGGATCTTGTGAATGGGAACAAGAAGGCTTTGATTTGAAAATGCATATGAAAGGGAAAAAAATACTCACATATATCCACCAAGACAGATACATAGAAAACGTCAGGTACAGAAGGAAGAAGAATATTAGTAGGAGGGTAAAATAATTCACAGGAGAAAATAAATAACAAATCTAGCAACAAAACTTATGGTCTCAGATATATACATATGTATATATAAAATAGATATTTACCATATACATAGATAGATTCTCTCTCTCTCTCTCTGTATACACATGTGGCCTTCAGGCTGCAAGATTCCCTTTCTCTGACGTAGCTCAATGCAAAGAGGTAATTTCTACCTCCTAGGTATCACTGAGACGTGGTGGACCAAAACTCCTAACAGGAATTTGATTGTGGAATGGTATTATTCCAAAAAGAACAGGCTGGATAAAGGGAATAATAAAATAATGTGGTCTATTAAGAATATATACTTGTATACATGAAGAAGGAAGGATGATAAAGGGCATTTGTATAAGGGCAAAGGGAGAAATAAAAGTGATATTGCTGTGGTGGTATACTACAGACCATTTGAACAGAAGAAGGAAATGAATGAGGTATAGAGGGAAGAAGTCAATCCTAGCACAGAGGCAAAATACAGTAATGAAGTTGGACTTGAACTCCCTGGACAGAGACTGGAGTTTTAAAAGCAGAGCACTTGATAAAGTCTTGATTTGTCTTCATGATAATTTCAATTTTTTAAAGGTGTAGGAAGTGACAAGGGGAAATGATATCCAGTACCTTATTCTACTCACCAAGTAAGAACTGGTAACTGAAGGAGAAATAATGGGACTCTGAGGGAAATTAATTTGTCCATCTTAGAATTCTTGAAAGAGAAGAAAAATTGTGCATAATCTGAGATATTCCACAGATTTAAGGACACTGAGTTTCAAAATTATGTAAAGCCTAATGGCCTAAAATTCTACAAGAGAAATGAGTTCCGGAGCTATCAATGAAATTCCACTAATACAACAACCAATGACTTAAATGAGAAAGAAAATATAGAGCTGCCTAAAGAGAATGATGTGAATGTAAAGGAAATTCATCAACCAACTTGTCTTTATTTTAAGATATGTATAGAATATGGAAACAAAAGATGAATACAAAATGACAGGATGATCCCATAATGATAACTTAAGTTGTATAAAAATTCAGCAAAGAAAATTGAAGCCATAACTAGGAATTGTTATGTTAGGAACAAATTTAGGTGAAGTGGTTGGGGGTGAGGCCATGGAAGGGAGAACAGTGGTACAGAAAACAGTCTGCTTGGCTTGGATTCAGAGGCACTAGGAGAAGAGCAGTTCTTCCCTTGCAAAGTTCAGTGCACCTCCAATTCCTGAACATTGGCAGGAGGTGAAGGAAGTGGCAGTGGGAGCAAGATGGTAGGTGGGAGTGACACCGTTAGTGGGAGGTGATGCCTAGGAGAGAGGTGCCAGGAAAATGGACCCTGAGGCTAGTGCAAAGGGTTTACAAAGGAGTAGGTATTGGTACAAAGGAAAAAGGATGGCAAAATGTGGGGGCAATAAACCAGTAGACCACTGCAAGTAGGGAATATATCCTTCTAGATTTTCTCCATGGGGGAAGTAGTTTACCTCACCCTAGTTAGAAAGGTATTATAGATGGTAGATAGAATCCTGGACTTGAACTGAGGAGGACCTGTGTTCAAATCATGTCATGGGCAAATAATTTTTCACATATGTAAAATGAGGAGACTGGAGTAGACCCCTCCTGTTATTGGATCTGATATATAGGGTACACCAGAAGTCCTAGTGCACTAAGACTTTGAGGGCACCATGTGTGTATGTGTGTGTATGTATGGTATATATGTATATGTAAGTGCATATATACACATAGTGACTTATCCAAAGTCATATGTGTGTGTTTGTGTATGGTCACCCCCTATACCACAAGAATCCTGGATGAATACATGACCTAAATTTGAAAGATGACATCATAACAGATTTAGGGGAGAATGGAAAAGAGATACCTTAAAGAATTATGGCTAGGAGAACTTCTTAACCAAGCATAAAAAATAAAATAGAAAATTTTGATTACAAAATATTAGAAAGCTTTGTCATAAACAAAATCAATACACTTTGATTAAGAACAGAATAAGAATTCAGCAAATTATAGCCTGCATGTGGGGGCCTGTTTTTTAGAGCCTAGGGCTTAGAATAATTTTTACATTTTTAAACAAAGTTTTACTGTATTTAAACATGTAAAAACCATTCTTACAAAAAAAGGCTGCAGGCTGGATTTAACCCTCAGGCCATATGTACCAATCTCTACCTCAGAATGTAAAAGTTTTTGCATCAAATATCTCTTATAAAGGTCTGATAACTAAGATTTGCAGGGAATTGACACCAATATATGGGACCAAGAACCTTTCCAAAATTAATGGTCAAATAACATAAATGGTTTTCTGAAGAAGGAGTGCAAATGGCTCATGACCAAATAAGAGGCAAATTAACACAATCCTAAGGTTTTTATTTCATACTCAGAAAATCAGCAAAGGTTATTGAGAAAAGATGGAAAATAACCAATGGTGGAAAGTGGGGAGAAATGACTGTTGGGGGAGCTGTACATTAGTCCAACCATTCTGGAAAATAATTTGGAATTATGCAAGAGAATTTGCTAAAGTATTAATGCTCTTTGACCTATCGATCCCTCAATACATCTCCAAGATGGTGTACATGTCAAACAGTCAACTAGCATTTATTAAACATCTACTCTGTGCCAGGTACTGGGAATAGCAAGAAGGTCAAAAACAAACAAAAACCAAACCAAACCAAACCAACAAAACAAAAAACCAGTCCCTGATCTCATCTAATTGGGAGGTAGGGTGGGGGAACAACATGAAAACAGGAAGGTACAAATAAGATATACATTGGATACACTGGAGGAAGTCTCAGAGGGGAGGCACTAGCATTATGAGGTACTGGACAAGGCTGCTTGCAAAAGGTGGTACTTTCAGTGAGACTGGAAGGAAGCCAGGAGGCAGAGGTGAGGAGCCCCAAATACATGAAAATATTTAAACATGTCATCATTTTCTTTTTGGAATAGTAAAATATTGGAAGCATAATGTATGCCGTTAGATTGGGTAAAGGGTATACATGCCTTGGTATAGGTGTGTATTAGAGCACCATTGCACCATTCAAAGAAACATGGGAGTACTAAGTATGAGTATTTGATATTGTTTAAAATTTTGTTCTTGTTCAGTCACATCTGACTCTTCATAACCCCATTTGGAGTTTTCTTGAAAGAGATACTAACGTGGTTTGCCATTTCCTTCTCCAGTTCATTTTACAGATGAGGAAACTGAGGCAAACAGGATTAAGTGACTTGCCCAGGGTCACAGAACTAGGAAATGTCTGAGGCAAGATTTGAACTCAGGAAGATGAATCTTCTTTATTACAAGCCCAATGCTCTATCCACTGCACCACCTACCTGTCCCATTGATAAAAATGCATCAGTCACATGGCAGCCAAGTGGGGCAGTGGATAGAGAACTAGCCTTGGAGTCAGGAGGATTGAGTTCAAGTCTGACCTCAGACATTTAATTCCAGTTCCCTCCTCTCCTCAATTTTTTAAAAAACGAATCAGTCCTCCAAGCAGCTGTAATAGATCAGGAAAGAGCTTGACTTTTATTCCTGAAAAAATTCTAGAACATATTTTTAAAAGGATGGTATAAAAGAATTTAGAAAGTAAGGCATGATCCCTAAGGCAAGTATGGCTTCACTAAAAATAGTTCATGTTAAATTTATTTTATTTCCTTTTATTGGACAGGATTCCTAGATGGGTAGATCAATGGAGTTCTGAAGACTCAGTATAACTGGATTTTAGTAAAGCATTTGTCTTTTATATGATCTTTAGGGACAAAGTGGGGAAATATGGCTAGCAGAACTTCTTAACCAAGCATAAACAATAAAATAGAAAATTTTTGATTACAAAATATTAGAAAGCTTCAGGCTTTCCAATTCAGGCAGGTGGTACTTACTGAATGCCTGGACCCAAGAGTGGTCATTTATAGGTTAGATGTCATCCTCAAGAAAGGTCCCTAATGGAGTGTTCCAGAGAGTCCTACCCAGGCCCTTTGCTGTCTCTCACTGTACTCAGGGACAGGGAGGAAAGCATTGAAGGCATGCTTATCTCCCTTGTAGATGACACAAAGCTGGGAGGGACTGCTACTTCTTTGGGTGACAGGGTCAGGACCCAAGAAGATTTGACTGGGTTAGCATGATAAGACAACTCTAATAAAGATAAATTTCATAGGGATAAATGTAAAGTCTTATGCTTGGGTTCTATAGAGTCAACTGTTTGAGTGCAGGTCGGGGAAGGAAAGACTAGAAAACAGTTTGGGTTTTTATTGGACTGAAAGTTCCAAATGAGTCAGTAGTGTGATGTTTGCCACAAAAGCTATGACAACTCAAGCCTGTATTGAGAGAGCCATCAGGTCCAGTGTGGGTGAGACCACAGTCTTTCTGAGCCCTGCCTGAGTCAGACCCCATCCGGAGTGCTGTGGTCAGTATAAGACCATCATGTTGGAATGTCCCAGAGGATACAAATGAGAACTGTCATTTTCACCATGAAGATCATTTGAAGAACTGTGGACATGCAGTCTGGAAAAGAGAAGGCTTAGGAGGAGGACAGAGAAGAACTCTCTGCAAGTATTTAAGACAGTTATAGGAAAGAAAGATTGGGTTGGTTTGTTTGGCCCCAAAGGATATAAAGGACTAGGAGCTATTGGCAGAAATTTCAGAGCCTCAGACTTAGGCTGGATGTGGAGGCTTGGCTGCCTCCAGGCTCTCCCTTCTCTGATTCATCTTCCACCTAGCTGCCAAAGGTGGTTCCTAAAGTACGGGTCTGACCTGCCGCTGCCCTTCTCAGTAAGAGGCCTCTTGCCCCTAGGATAAAATACAAAGTTCTCTGTCATTTAACCCCTTACAATATGGCTTTGAACTACCTTACTAGGCTTATTATACATTACCCCTTTGTTGTCAAAGTGACCTTCCTCACACATGATGTTCCTTCTCCCTTCTCTGTGCCCTTGTAGCCAGTCCTCCATGACTGGAATGCACCACCACACCACCCCAGTGCCTCACCTAAACCTATTATGGTCTTGTGCTGCTTTCAAAGCTCAACTGAAAGGCACCTGAAGTCTGTCCTGATGCCTCCAGAGCTTCTAGTACCTGCCCTCCAAATTATCTGGTGTTTACTTTGAATCTGTTTTATCTGTTTACACTGGATATGTTGTTTCCCCACCTTCAGTCTCTCTCGATACAATGTAATCTCCTTGGTCAGGGACCATTTCAAGGGTTTGCTGATCTTCCATCCCAGTTCGAGAGGGAATTTTCAGTATGAGTAACACTGAAAGAGCCAGTTGTTAAATTTTCAATGTAAGCAACACTGTAAATAATGAATCATGGCTTGATTTGTTGTTCTGTAGCATGTCTAGACTTAAGAAAGCAGTAGAAAAAATGTTAATGCAGATTAAGCTTAAAAGTCTGTCTGTTGGCACACAATCCCCACTCCCTCTACCCAGAGAGTCTATTGTTAAACATTTAACACCATGCCCTGCCCCTAAGAGTTCTCTGTGCCAATGAAATCACTGATCAGGTTCTTTTCCCTATAAGAACTCTTCGAGCTGTAACAATGCATTCAAAGTCCATTCCTGCTCTGATATTACATACACTAATAGCTTCTGTTGCAATATAATTCTGTGTTCTAAGATCTCTTCTTACCATAAAGTTCTATGATCCTAGGGAGAGAAACTTGGAAAGCATCATGTTCCCCTCTGGACAAGTCAGGCCTGGACTGAGGTGTCTGTTGACAAACACACTTGCAGCAACTGCGTGAACTCCAGAGCCCATCAGTGCAGACCCTGATATCTATTACCCACCAACCCATCAGGTTGAAGGCTCCTACTGATACAAACCACAATCATCATTGCCATGTGAACCAGTTATTTATAACCTCTGACAGCAGGAATTATGTGGAATAAACGTAATTTATAGCCGTTCCAGGAAAAGCCATCAGAACAGAAACTAATAAGGATTTCTTTCAGCTAAAAAGGTGTCAATTGCCAGAAAGCAATGGGCACCGTTAATGCGGCTGACAGAATTATTCATATATTTCTCAACCGTGTAACTGTTTATTAGCCATGGCCCTGTACTGATGCTGGGGGCATGGAGGCAACCGGATGAGGGATGGAGCATTAGAGGCCAGGTCTGAAGTGAGGGTGCAGGGGGGTGAGAGGAGGGGAGAAGGAAAAAGGAAAATGAAGAAGAGTGTAGGAGGGGGAAAAGCAAGGAGAAGAATCACCCACTGTTGGAATTGGAAGGGACCTTAGTACACAGGCTGCTAAAACGTAAAATATAGAATGTGAGAGCTGAGAGGTACTAGGAGACACAGCATGGTAGAACATGAACCATAGAACATAGAATGCTAAAGGGGACTGAGAATATTCGAACACATAACATAGGAGGTTAGCGCTATATGGGACCTTAGAGCGCGTTTGATTTTCATTTTGCAAACGAGAAAAGAGATATCCAGAAAGGAGAAACACTTGAAAGCTTGTGCCAGGTGGAAGAGAGGTTAGTCTCATTCTGCTGGACCCCAGAGGCAGAACTAGGATCATTGTGGTTCATTCTTTGCTCTCAAAGAGGAGTGATGACTTCAGGAGGGGGATGTCTTGATTTGAGAATGAATTGGATTTAAGTGAGGCAGAGGTGGGCAAAGTTGTCAGCCTTACTCTTTCCTCCAGGGTCATCTGAGTCCAGCATCAAGACAAAAAATCACTGATAGTCAAGGATGCAGTGGCAGACCTTGGCCTTTCTAAATTAAGGTCTTTCCCGGGCCTCAGTTTGTCTGAGGTAACACCCACTCAATGATTAAAGGCTAGGGAAGAATTGAGATAGAAGGTAGCAATTAGGCTCCCCTTTGAGGGGAAGACCTCAAAGTTTGGGACCAGAACAGAAATCAATTGCTATTCATGCTCATTGATATAAGAAGAGCTTCCCGAAAGTGGAATGGATTGCCTTTGGGTAGACAGTGGGTTCCCCTTAACTTAAGGTCTTCAAACAGAGATTATAAACATTAGTCAATATGCTGTAGAGAGGAATCTTGTTCATGTATGTGTTGAACTATTGACCCAGTGTACTAGCTGCCTTAGATATACAGAGCATTAAACTTTCTCTTTGGCACCAGGAGACATCCAAGGCTTAGATAACAAATAGTTCTGTTCTTGTAGAGCTCATAGAATAGTAGGGGGATATGACACCTTCAAAGACAACTATAAAACAGGATATAATACAAGTGGTAAGAGGCAGCTAGGCGGTGCAGTGGATAGAGTGCTATCCCTGGAGTCAGGAAGACCCATCTTCCTAAGTTCAAATCTCTCTTCAGACACTTGCCAGCTGTGTGACTCTGGACAAGTCACTTAACCCTGTTTGCCTCAGTTTCTTCATCTGTAAAATAAGCTGGAGAAGGAAAGGGCAAACCACTCCAGTATCTTTGCCAAGAAAACCCCAGATGGAGTCATGTAGAGTCAGACATGACTCAACAACAGAACAAGAGGCGGTATCATGTAGTAAAAGTCAGAAGTTCTGAGTTCAAATACCTGCTTGATATCTGTTTGGCTTTGGGCAACTCAGTTCCCCTTTCTGGACCTCACTTTCCTCATTTGTAATATGTATCAGATTAATTTTCTAATTGGACTTCTAATTCTAACTAGACTATTTTTCTAATTCCTCTTTAAGCTCTAAATTCTACATTCCTATGATAAGGTCACAAGGGTGATATTAAAGAAGTGCTTTAAACATTCATAGGAGCTAGTGGTTGCTTCAAGCTAGGGAGCTCATAGAAGACTTCCTGGGATCGGTGGCATTTTAGCCTACACCTCAAAAGATTTCAATAGATGGAGATGTGGGGAAGGGCACTGTAGGCAAAGAAAACAGAAAAAAATCAAAGGCAAGGAGGTGGGAAAGTATATGATATATTTGAAGAATTACACATTTTTTTCATCTTGGCTAGTAAGTAGAATATGTGAAGGAACTAAGGCTAGAAAGGTAGTGATACCAGATTCTTAGAGCACCTTGGATCCATATTATTATTCTATAGGCAAATGAGAGGCATGGGAGGTTTTTGAAGTCCAGTGTAGTGAATTATTACACAACAATAAAGTTAGTGTTTTTCAGAGTGGGCCAAGATTAAAGGCAGGAGGATCTATTACAATATTCCAAGGAAGAACTAATGAAAAGTTTGAACTAGGGTGGTGAGAATGTGAATACTGATGGGAAATGAAATGAACAGATGTAGCAGATGTAGAATCTATGACATCTGGCACCTGATAGTACATAAGGGGTGAGATTGTAGTCAAAGATAAATCTAACATTTCAAGTTTGAGAAAAGGGTCAAGGAAGCTTTAAGCAAACAAACCAATGAAAAGAGGAGTCTTCAAAGTCTGGTAACACAGAGGGTAGAGAGTACAGTATAGGAAGAATGATAGTAGAAGAAAGGACCAATAATTCACAGGACACGGCATCCCAGAAAAGTGCCAGCAATAACACTCATGGCCTCAGATGTCTATATAAAGAATTGCACAAAGTATGGGTAATTCAAAGGATGAATTAGAGGTCCTAACAAAAGGAGGAATATATTACTTCCTGCATTAACACTGAAACTTGGTGGGATGGCACTCATGCCTGGAATTATGACTCTAGAAGGGTGTTCCTTATTCAAAGGGCACAAAATAAATAAAAGGAGGTGGTGAAGTAATGTTGCATTTTAAGAAGATATTGAAGAATTCCAGGAACTCAGCATATGGAGAGGGAATGTGAAGAGTATTTGGTTGAAAATTAACTGAGTGAGAAACAGAAATAATATTGTTTAGAGATCATACTAAAGACCACCTTAACAGATGGAGGAAATAGATGAGGTGTTGGGGAAACATTACAAATGTGATTCCATGACATTAATTATCTGGGCATCTGCTAGAGTTCTCCCTCTGACAAAAGTAGAACAGCTATCAAATTCATGACTTGACTTAATAATAATTTCATTCTTCAAAAGACAGAAGAAATAGCCTTGGGAATTTCTATTCTTGTCCTGATGCTGAGGACCAGAGAAGAACCAGTTGTTGAAATAGAAGTGATGGAAACCCTGTGGGACAAATGATCACTTCCTTCTAGAGCTTATTTTAGGATAGAAAATCTGCTGATAGTCTTATGCACACACTAGATTTGGGGAGTATAGCTTCAAAGGGCTCAGAAAAACATCACCTAGGAGTCACTAGCTGAACTGTTTTCTCCGAGAGATGGGAAAGTCATTAATTTGGTACAATGATGATGATGAAAAAATGGTTAACTTAAACTAACTCAGTCCATTCCAGATTCTACATGAAGTCAGGAAATGTCATTCTCAATCTGTTAACCCCTCCCCCCACTGTCCTGAAGATGTGGTAGTATTAGAAGCCTGATAAAGTGGAAAGAGCCTTGGATTTGCAGTCAAAGGAGACCTAGAGTCAAATTTCAACTCTGCAACTTCTACTTGTGTGCCTTAATCTTTCCGAGTCTCAGTTTCACAAGTTATACAATAGTTCACTATCTGCTTTGTGGGGGATTTATGAGGAATCAATTTAAAAACATTGCAGAAATGTCAGCTACAAAGATGACATAGTGTAAACACCATGTCATGGATTGTATGCTGGATTTAGCATCGGGAGTCTTAGTTCTGAACCCGAATGGTGGTTCTGATGCTTACTTTCTTATGTGTATCCCTCCGGGCCTCAGCTTTCTTATCTCTAAGATGAAGAAGTTGGATAAGATGGTCTATAAGGTCCTGTCCAGCTCTAGAACTTTGATCCAATGATCTCCAAGGTCCTTCTAACTTTGACACTTGATTCCATGCTGATGATTAGAATGTCAACAGGTCATGTCTCACAGGCTCCTGGGGAACAGAGGAGCGAGTGTCAAGTGTGCTCTGAGCTGGATAAAGCAGGCCGGTAGTCAAAATTCAAGAAACTCTATCAGATCAATGTGAACTTGGACTTCTTAGCTAGATTAGTCTTTGGGGTTGGAGGAGCCAAGAGAACAAATGTGAGGCAGTTGAGGAGTTAAACTTGGATCTGGACTCTGTTGCTTCCATTCTACAGGACGCTAGGACAACCTCATAACCTCTCTTGTCCTCAGTCTATGAAGTGAAAAGCATTTGGACCTGACAATCTTGGAGGTCCCGTCCAGCTCTCAAGTCCATGAGGGTCAACATGGCACATGTGGAGAGAGTGCTAGGTTTGGAGTAAGGAAGACTTAAATCTGTAACTCATGTGTAAATTATGGAATCTCTCTGAGCCTCAATTCTATCATCTGTAAAATGAGGGGATTGTACTAGATGGTCTCTAAGACCTATTTCAGCTCTAAATCCAGGATTTTTTTTTTGCTTTTTGGAGTGGGGCAAGACAGGGCAATTGGGGTTAGGTGACTTGCCCAAGGTCACACAGCTAGTAAGCGTTAAGTGTCTGAGATTGGATTTGAACTCAGGTCCTGCCTGACTCCAGGGTCAGTGCTCTATTCACTGCACCACCTAGCTGCCCCCCAGGATTTCTTTTTATACTATGATCCCAATAACAATAGTATCACTCACATTTGTGTACAGCTTGAAGAACTACAGAGCACTTAGCACTTGCTCTACAGTGGAAGGCAAGGCAAGTATTGTTTTCCCCACTTTTACAGAAAAGGAGACTGAGGCACAGAAAGGTTAGACTAAATGATCTCTTCCAACTCTAAATTCCATTATCCTAGGAATTCTAGTTCTGCCACCAACTAGCTGTATGACCTTGGTCAAGTCATTCAGCTTTAGTTTTTCCATTTGTACAATGAACAGAAGTGTTAAAATCATGGCAGAAGGACTGTATGTAGCCAGCAAAACTCCAGAGTGGGCCAGAACATTAAAATGTAATTGGAAAATGTTTAACAAAATAAATAAAACACTTCTGTTGTTCAGTCATTTTCAGTTCTGCATGTCTTTATGACCCCTTTTGGGGTTTTCTTGGTAAAGATACTGGTATAATTTGCTATTTCCTTCCCTAGATTTTTTTTAAATAAATGAAGAAACTGAGGCAAACAGAGTGAAGTGACTTACCCATTGCCACACAACTAGTAAGTGTCTGAGGCCAGATTTAAAATCAGGAAGATGAGCCTGGCACTTTATCCACTGCACCACCTAACTGCCCATGATAGAACATAGATAATATTAATTTGCATTTTTCTAACTCAATACGCCAGCAGCAGGGATCCATTTCTATATGAGTTTTCTAAAAATTTCTTTTATTCTTAATTCGTGGAACAAAACAAGCACTTTCACAACATAGTACAATGAAAAAGATGATTGCACATGAAATAGTAAATCCACCATGCAAAATGTTATTCCTTTTAAATATATAATAAAGTTACCATGTAAATTTCTTTCTTTTGCTTCCCTTCGCTGGATTAGATGATCTCTAATTCTCCAGGCATCATGGTAGAGGGCATAGAGTATAGAACTTGGTACCTGAAGACATGAATTTGAATCCCACTTCAAACACTGTGTTGCCATGAACAAGTCACCTACCTTCTCTGAGACTCAGTGTCTTTATTTGTAAAATGAGAGACAATAAATAGCAATTTATCTCACAGGGTCTTTGAAAGACCAAAGGTGATATTGTACACAAAATGCTTTGCAAACATTGTTTTATAAATATCAACATCATCATCATCGTCATCATCATCAGCATCATCATCAGCCTCTTGTAGCTCTAAAGACCTTTGATCCCATGCTCTGGGTTCTAGGAGACAGTAGCAATTCCTTGAACTAAGCCTCTCTTGTTCATATTTAGGCAGAAGAGTACGGCCTGTGGCTCTTTTCCTTAGAATCAGAGAATGGGGCTGGGGGTGGAGATAGCCCTATGCAGCCTTCTTTCCCCGAGCATCCCTCTTTCCCTCCCCTGCAGCCCACACTTCCAAGGGAATCAATTTGTTTCTTTAAGTATGAACCGACCTATCCCGGCAGGACATCAAATACATCTGCCTCATGAATTATTTGTAACTTTGTCAAAGAAAGTGCAATTTGATGGTGCTAATGTCAGTCTCCACAGCTCAGTGGGCTCTTGTTTCAGAGCAGAAATTAGAAAGACCCTTCCCCGGCCAGTGGAAGAAACCCTTTGCAATAAAATATCCCAGGCTACTGCATGTGCCCGTTTGACAAAGACAATTTGATTTGTCCGTGGCTTTTAAAATATTCATCCCACTTTGATGGACTATAGTTTTACAAAAAGAGATCATCATTAGCTGGCACCAGCGGTGCCCTGCCTCCAGCCAACCCCACACCGCTCACATGGAATGAAGACATCCAATAAAAAAAAATCATTATCTGCCTAAGAACCCTAATCAGTAATGTTTGGTTCAAGTGCAGCTTAGGGGTCACTAACTCACTTTCACTGCCTCTGTGCTTTGGGCAGGAAGATGCATATGTGGGCTTCATATCACATACCAGGAAGCACTTTCCAAAAGCCAAAAGGCCAAGTTGAAGGGGGAAGAACAGGGTTTGTGGCTTGAGGTATGAGAACAGAAGAGAGTCACAGAACCAAAGATTGTTAGAGCTGCAAGGGACTTTAGAACCTAAAATGTTGGAGCTGGAAGAACATTTACTACATAAATCATCAGAACCAGAAGCAACGTTAGAATATATTGTTAAGAGTGGAAAGGATTTTAAAACATAAAATGTCAGAGCTGGAAAAGACCTTAGAACACAGAATGCTAGAACTGAAGGGAATTTAGAGCTGAGAATGTCAAAGTGGAACACGTAGACTCATAGAGTTGGATAATGGTCACTGAGGCCATGCAGTCTAACCCAGATGTTGTCTAGAGGAAAGAGAAAAGGTAGAAGCCTCCAGCTAGATTTTGATCAAGAGTTGGAAGGTAACAGAAATTGTTGGGTCTCAAATGCTGGTAGGGATCATAAGCAGTTAAGCCTCAACATCTTTCCTGAGTGTGTGTGTGTGTGTGTGTTTGTGTGTGTGCCTGTGTGAGTGCCAACCAAGGTTGGTATGATGGGCTGGCTCCCCTGTGTGTAGAGGGGAGTGTAGGGTAGAGTGGAAGAAGAGAGAAGCAGATCTGCTTGTTCAGCCCCAAAGTTTATTTAAGTTAAAAAACACATCTCGGGATTCAGAGGAGTGTTACACCACTGTCAATTTTCAGACGTCGCCATCAAGCGAAAAAAATTACATCCCGTCCTGACGAGCGACTAATCAAGGCGAGGCGAGCGGGTCTGCCATAAATTACTCCATTCCGAAATAAACCACACAAACAGACCGATGATAATAAATGTAAATTATTTCTCTGAAGAAATTTTCTTGGTATATGAGTAATACGAACCATCAGGAAGGCGTCTTCCTTAACATTAATTACAGAAGATGACAAGTGGGTTGATGACTGGGAAGGCTCATTATCTGGGAACATATTCACAAGTTTGCAATTTGTGCGAGATGTACTCGGGCTAAATTAATCTCCCTCCTTTGCATGAGCCTCTTCTAATTTTCATGTTATTAACAGGTTTGCAGTATCACTCAGTGCCTGTCACTCTAATCAGGTTTCAGCGTGTTCGAAAAAGCAGAGCGTCATTTAGAAGGATAAGTCCCTATAATGGTGCTCTCTTTCATGTGGAGAATTCTACAAGGCTGCTTTTAATAAGGTCCTTTAATCATCTCCCTTTGCTCAACTTTTGGCCCCTCTGTTTCTTTATGAAGAGTCATTAGAAGACTTTGAAGTTCATCAAGGATGAAAAATTCATAACGTTGTTAGGGTGAGGGGCAGGGGTGGGGAGGTAGCAGGAAGCCAGAGAGTGGGCTGGGAAGTGTTCAGCTCTCCCCTTCTTAGGTCTTGGCCTGAGAGGACTCCACGGTCCCCGTGTGACCACCAGAAGCTTGGGTTCTGCTTTCTCCTATTGCTATCTAGCTCTACCTCTTTGTTCCTCCTCTTGGGATCTGGCTATTGGGTCATTTAGAGCTGGAGAAGGACCTTAGAAACCATCTAGTCCAATCTCTTAATTTTACAGGTGAGGAAACTGAGGACCAGGGAGGTTACATGATTAGCGAGGGTCACGACAGTTAATAAGAGAAAGAGGGAGGATTTTAACCCAAGTCTTCTGACTCTAAACTCAGTACCCTTTCCATTGTGATACTTCTCAGCTACTACTCAGCCAGGCATAAGCTGGGCATTCGCTCCCTATAAGATCTTTCCCCACAAATGGGGAAAAGTGATATTTTCTGTGTGAGGGTGATGGGTCTACCTTTCACAGACATACATCTTTGAAATGCTCCTTGTATGTCCTCTCTGCCATGCCTCACAAGCATTGCAGCCTCAGTGGGTAATCAAAGATCAGTGGAGCAATTCTGCCAGGTGCAGGATGTTCAGGGAGTCCCTCAAAGATCTCTGGGAAAGCCCTCATGGACCAGAATTCTCAGGGCATACT
Source organism: Petaurus breviceps papuanus (assembly GCF_028583685.1). Taxonomy (NCBI): domain Eukaryota; kingdom Metazoa; phylum Chordata; class Mammalia; order Diprotodontia; family Petauridae; genus Petaurus; species Petaurus breviceps. The sequence goes on along the minus strand of NW_027185754.1, from coordinate 24,184,759 downwards.
TCATAGACTCTTGAAGTTTCCTGCACAGATATAGCTTCAAGGGTACCCATCTACTTGAACTGGTTACCATAGTCATTTGGAATTACACATTATTAATATCCAAGGACTTTGGCCCCAATATTTTAGGTCTATTCTTGCTTTCATGACCAAACCCAGTCAGAACCAGGCTCTTCCAAATACCTTCGATGGCCAGATCTTTCTCTATATCTGCAGGAGGGGGCTAGAGCTTAGCTAGTAGCTTTTCCTGCTGCTAGACTCAGCTACAGCCTCAGAACACTCTCAAAGACAGGGGCCTATGAACCAAGGTGAGATCGTTTTCCATCTGTTAATGATGACCTCCCAATAGTTCAACCAGCTCCAGATCAGCCCTGAAATCCCTCTGGTTCCCAAATAGGGTACCCAGACATATCCAAATAGGGATCCACAAAGGAGTTCTGCTCTCTTGGGGCTGGGAAGGCTGTGTAAACTCACATGTGCTGGTTATTTGGAGTGCCTCTACCTTCCTGGGTCCAGGGACGATAATGCCTGGCACAATGCTCCCTCTCCAAACACCAGGCATGGAGGGTGGTGACTGCAGGTAGTCAAGGTCTGAGGTCTGGGTTCCCAGGAATCCTAGCCTGGTTTTTAAAAACTTGATCTGTGATTTCACCAATTTAGGCCATTCCTAATAGGGGAACTTTCTCTTTCTTTGGAATTGTAGATTGGGACCTTCTCTGAAAATTAGAGTCTTAGTGCAGGAGTTCTTAAAGTTTTGCATCATATCAAATTTCTTTCTTTTTTTTTAAGCAATTGGGGTTAAGTAACTTGCTCAAGGTTACATGGCCAGTTATTTCTGCGTGTGGTGCTAAGTATCTGAGCCCAGATTCGATCCCCAGGTCATCCCAACACTGGGGCCAGTGCTCTTACTCACTGAGCCACTTGGCCACCCCATCATATCAAATTTCTTACCGGGGAGGGGGAGGGAAAAGAGGGAGGAAGAAAATTTGGAACTCAAAATTTTAAAAATGAATGATAAAAATTATTCTAAAATGTAATTGGGGAAAATAAAACATTACTTTAAAAAATTGTGTCATGGACCCTTTGACAGTCCAATGTCAAGCCTAAGGATCCTTCATCAGCAAAAATGTTTTTAAATGTGTAAAATAAGATAGAATTACAAAGGAAACCAATTATATTCAAATACAGTTATTAAAAACAATAGAAACAAGTTCACAGAGCCTAAATTAATACCTGAGGGGAACAGAGAGGTTAAGTGCTTTGCCCAGTATCACACAGCCAGTATGTATTAGATGTGGGACTTAATCCAGATGTTCTTAGATCTGAGGCCGTCTCTTTAGGATTTAAGCCATGCTATATCCCAAAGAAATCATATAAGTAGGAGGAGGATCATATGTAAAAAAAATATTTATTGCAGCTTTTTTTGTGGTGGCAAAAAATTGGAAATCATGGGGATACCCATCAACTGGGGAATGGCTAAACAAGTTGTGGTATATGAATGTAATGGAATACTACTGTGCTATAAGAAATGAAGAGCAGACGGACTTCATAACAACCTGGAGAGACTTATATAAACTGATGCTGAATGAGGGGAGCAGAACCAGAACATTGTACACACAATTACAGACACATCGTATGTGTGATGACTAACTTTGATAGACTGGGCTCCTCTCAGCAATGCAAGGCAATAAGACAACCCCAAAAGACTCATGATGGAAAGGGGTATCCACATCCAGAGAAAGAACTGCAGGGTCTGAATGAAGATTGAAGCAGACTATTTGCTCTCTCTCTTTTGTGTTTCGTTTTGTTTTGTCCCTTCTTTCTCATTGTTCACTCCACTGGTTATAATCCTTCTTTACAACTTGACTAATGTTTAATGGGAAGGTATTTGTAGAACCTATATTGGATTGCATGCCGCCATGGGGGGGTGGGAGGAGGAGAGCAAGGGGGAGAAAATTTGAAACTCAAGGGATTGTGGAATTGAATATTGTAAACTAAAAGTAAATAAATAATTTTTTAAAAAGAAACTAAGCCACACTGCTCTTAGGAGTTAGTCTGAAGTCACACATGATACCAGCTTGGTAGCACATTCCAGGATAATGGGAGATGTGGCATAACAGAGACGAAGCCGCAGGCATGGAGCATGGACTTGGCCCAGGGTCAGGCCTGATCGTGGAAACCCTGGTCTCTTTGGTTTGCACTTGGGTGTCTGAGGTCCCAAATGGGTCATCTTATCCTACTCCAAAGTGGGTGATAGGGGAAGTGTCCGAGGTCTTAAGCTGAGGCTCTAGCATAATAGACCTAGGATTGGAAGTTAGCTAGAGTCCAGCTAACCCAACCCCTTATTTTAGAGGTGAAGAAATCAAGACCTACAGAAAGAAGTTAAGGGGCATGTCCAAGGACATGCTGGTGGTGGCAGAGCCCAAACTCTCTGACTCTTTCTACTATAGCTCCACCTTACCTTCTACCACTGCCCCCTCCAACTCCAGGCTTGTGTCTGAGAAGCCCTAGTTCTCTGCTTCAGGCCCCAAATATTAGACAGTAAGGATCAAAGACAGACCCCTGGGACACTCCTCTAGAAATCTCCATCTAAGTTGACATTGATTCATTAATCACTTCTCTTCGGGTCATTGAATCATTTCTGAATACACCAAACTGTGCTGTTGTTTGGTTCCTGGCTCTCCAACTTCTCCTCAAAGACAGTTTGAGAGATTTTGCCAAATGTTTTGCTGAAATCCTAATATGGCTATAGCATTTTCCTGCTCTTCCAGACTAATAACTCTCTCAAAAAAGGAAATGAGACTAGTCTATTGTGGTGATGTCATGTGGGCCTTCAGTGATTATCGTTTTCCTTCATTAAAAAAAAGAGATTGATCTATTCTGTTTTTGAGAAGCAGTGTGACACCCTGGATAGAAAGCTGACCTCAGAGCCAGGAGGACATGAGTCCTACCTATAACATATACTGGCTGTGTGACCCTGGGTAAGTCACTCAACCTCTTTATGCTCTAGGGCCCAGAGGTAGGGAACCTTTGACCTCAAGGTCACATGTGGCCTTCTAGGTCCTTGTGTGAGGTCTTTTGATTGAGTCTGAGTTTTACAGACTTTGGTATAACCTTTTTATTAAAAGGATTTGTTCTGTGAAGTTTTAATTCGGTCAAAGGGCTGCACTTGAAGATCTAGAGGGCCACATGTAACCTTGAGGCCACAGGTTCCCCACCCCTGCTAGGCATTTCTTCAATACTATAAGATGCAGGGAAAATGCTGACCTGTGCTGGTGGAGGGAACTTCTTCATTGTGGAGTTCCCCATATCCGTGAAATTCTAGGTCCATCTCTAGCTCTTATATTTTGTTTTTATATCTTCTTCCTTTCCAAATACATCCCTTCTTCCGTGGACATCCCCCAAGGGTTAGTCCGCAGCATTCAACTCCCATCAATGCAATCATCATATCTCTGTAGATGATTCTTAGCTCTTTTTATCCATCCATAACCTCTCTTGAGTTCCATTTTCACATCGCCAACTGCCTATTGGGCATCTCAGACCGGATGTGTCTTAGACAACTTAAACTCAACATGTCCAAAATAGAATTTTTTCTATTTCCCTCAAAAAACCTTCCTTCTTCTGACCTTTTCTTTTACTGACATGGGCAAAACCATCCTCCCAGTCACCCAGGCTTCCACCTAGGCGTCATCCCTCATTGCCGCTCACTATACATATCAATTCTGTTGCCAAGAATTAGGTAGCTATGTGGTATATATAGTGTAGGGCTTCCTAAACTTTTTCCCCTTGGCACCCCTTTCCATGTTTCATCAGTGTTGGTTGGAGACTATGCTGTGCAAAGGGCGCATACTTTGTGTTCGGAACCCAGGCTACAGTGAAACTGTGCAATGCAGTGTCATTTGGGCCAGCACTGCCAAAAACACCTCAGATCTGTTACACACTGGATTTTTAATAAATTTTTGGTCATTGCTCATTCAGAAACCTTTTTCTGTTGCCAAATTTATTGTGACCCCATATGGGATGGTGACTTGTAGTTTAAGGAGAGTGGATAGAGCATTGAGACTACAGTCAGGGAGATCTAATCTAATAATAGTAGCTAAAATTTACATAGCACTTAATATGTACCAGGTACTGTGCTAAGTGCTTTACGATCATCATCTCATTTGATCCTTACAACAACCCTGAGAGGTAAATGCTATTATATCCCCATTCTGCAGATGAGAAAACTGAGGAAAACAGAGGGACTTGCCCAGGGTCACACAGCTAATAAGCGTGTCTAAGGCTGGATTTGAACTCATATCTAGCTGACATCAGCCAGACACTATCTGCTGTGCCACCTACTCACCCTATCTGAGTGTGAATTCTATCCGAGATCTGAGTTTTTATATCTGATTCAGCACTTAGTACTATGCCTGTCACATAGTAGGCACTTAACAAGTGTTTATTGAGTGAAATGAATGAACATGGTAGGCAGCTAATAAATTGTATGTTGATTTGCTAACTTGACTTGTAACAAAAAAATAAAAATGAAGGAAAAAGTAGTTTGGCAAAATTAGCCAAGTCTGTTCCGTCTCTACAGCCTCCCATCTCTGTAAAACAAGAGAGGGGACATTATCTTTTTTTCCCAGTCCTAATTGGGTCATTATAATGACAGCCTTCAATCTGGAGCAGATTGTTGTTGTCCTTTCCATTTACATTGTTATAGTCATTGTGTCTATTTCCTCCTCTAGTTCTGATTGCTCACAAACCATTCTTTTTTTTTTTTTATAAGCAATCGGGGTTAAGTAACTTGCTCAAGGTTACACGGCCAGTTATTTCTGGGTGTGGTGCTGAGTGTCTGAGCCCGGATTTGATCCAGGTCATCCCAACACTGAAGCCAGTGCTCTTACTCACTGAGCCACCTGGCCGCCCCTAAGCAATTGGGGTTAAGTAACTTGCTCAAGGTTACATGGCCAGGTGTTTCTGGGTGGGTGCTAAGTGTCTGAGCCTGGGATTCAATCTCCGTGTCTTCTCAACACTGGAGCTGGTGCTCTTACTCGCTGTGCTACCTGGCCGCCTCACAAACCATTCTTTTAATAATACATTTTACAATCCTTGAATTTTCCCCAAAGGTAGTGTCCTTTCTGCTCCAAAGAAAACTTTTAATTCCAATATTCTAAACATAATGGTGTTGTACTATGAATGGCCAGGGTAGGCAGGCTACAGAATCCAACCAAATAATAACTCAGGGGTCACATGAACATAAATGTGTTATAAAGTCTATGAAAACCTATGGCAGAATTAACAACTGAGTTTAATATTGTGAGTGATATGGCAAATAAGTAATGATGGGCCAACTTTAAGGTTAGGATGTCAGAACTGCATTGCAATATAATGAATCTATTCCCACCCTTCTCAAAGACCCACAGGGTCTAGGGCAAAGGTGGTCAAGGGATCTCCTAATCGCTTGTGGATCCACATAATGAAGTGTTTGAGGGAAAACCAGCAGTTAGTTCAGGAAATAAAAGGCACCATCAGAGTGAGGGTATAACACAGGGTGGCCTGCCAGGTATGCCTTAGATCCATAGGTGATCTCTTGAAGGAGCAGAGCAATGAGCCAGGTCATGGGTTTTCACATGGCACATGGGAAGTGTCAAGTAGTTATATCTTTTTTTTAAAAATCAATTGGGGTTAAGTAACTTGCTCAAGGTTACACGGCCAGTTATTATTTCTGGGTGTGGTGCTAAGTATCTGAGCCCGGTTTTGATCCCCAGGTCATCCCGACACTGGAGCCAGTGCTCTTACTCGCTGTGCTACCTGGCCGCCCCTAACTAGTTATATCTTGTTCTTGACACGTGACTAGACCACCTTTTCCCATCATACATCTCTCTGCTGACATCTTCTCTGCACAGTGCTTGGCTAATAAAGTGTTTGAGTCTACTCATATCCACACAACTCTTCATTGTCCTTTGTTTGATTCTCAACTTGAAGTCATTAGAGGGCATATGACTTTTAGTCTAGAGCAAAAGTTCCTCACCTTTTTTATGTCCTTATCTTTTATATCTTTTTTAAACCCTTTGGCAGTCTGGTGAAATCTATTGATTTCTCAGAATGATGTTTTAAGTGCATAAAACAATAATATGATTACAAAGGAAACTAATTTATATTTAAATATACTGTAGTCATTAAGATATTCATAAAAAACAACTTCACAAACCCCAGATTAAGAATCTCTGAACTGGAAAGTCACTGGAAGAATATTGTTAAAATGATGAGTGTCTGTTTCAGGGAGATACTTAGGGTCATTAAAATTGCTAAACAAGTTCCAGTATAAAATCCAGCCTGTTCTATTCCTCTTGACAAATTTCAGGCTCATAGTCCATTGTAATGGCAAACATAGAAGTACTTAACAGATTGTTTCAGCTATTTAGTTGACACCTTGTTTCAGTTCTTGCCCATGATTATATCAAGTCTTTTAGAACTTGTGAACCTCTGCTGCTGATGCAACAGGAAGGGGCGGAACAGGGAGGAGTTTAAAGGCCATATATAAGGAGAAGCCCAGGCTGGGAGAGAGCAGAATTGAAAGAGCATTTGTGGTGGTGGATTTTGAGAGGTGAACATTTGTGGTGGAGGCACTCTGTCTCTTCTGTCTGTGTTGATTTTTGTTTGTGGTGTGTGTTGAGCTTTCAGATCTTGTTGGTGGTCTGTATTGATTTCACAGGCAGACAGTGAATTGATGATGGTGCAGGCAATGCACATGAATGTTATTGTGGCTCTTTTAAGCTTTGTCTTCCCAGAAACAGAAACTGTGAAGGACTTGAAGTGGATTGGACACTGGGAGCTTCAATATGGAACAGGAAATGGACAAAGAACTGGACAAGGAACTGAGAGCTGCCTGCCCTTGAATCCAGGTGACAGTTGGGTAGATTTGGGCAGGACCTGGGACCATGGAAGAGGAACCATGGAATCTGAGAGCCAGCCTCAAGTCAAGATGAAAAGAGTTCTCCTTGGGTATTTAATACAAATTGAGAAGGTCATGATTTATTGTGACATAGGGGTGGGAGGACTTTGTACTCTGTATCCTGTACATCTTTAGGATGATTGAATTAAGGATGATTGGATACCAATCTCCAATTAAGAAGAAAGAAGACTTTTTGACTGAGAGATTAAGACAGTGTGACCTAGGGGTGGAGAAACTTTGACCTTTGTACTTTGTGTCCCTTAAGGAGGCTTACTTCCTAAGGATGATTGAATTAAGGACTTGCTGAATGATATCTTTTGTTTAAAACTATGTGGCTACTTTGGTTTACCACATTAGTGATAACTTGTTATGCTATAACATTGTGAATGCTGTACTTTGGTTTCTGTCAATGTTTCATCTTAGTTTATTACTGAATAAATAGAGAGTTCACTATACTATGTAATCAGAATCTTGAAGCTGTTCACAGCAGCAGTCCTCTGGAAAGCTCCTCATGTTTGACTTTACATCCATACATAGTATCTGTCCAAGGTAAGTGTACTAACAGGCAAACTCTATAGATTGTCTATCTGATAGCATATCATAGTTAAGACAAGAGTTATTCTTCATCCACTTGGTTTTTCTAGTGTAAATAGCTAGGGTAAACTCTTTTGAGTGATTAAAGATATTATTTAGGAGGCTCTACAATGTTCCAGGGAATTACATAATCAGCACAATTCCATCTACACACAAGAATGGATGGAAGACCTTACCATTTATGGAGAATTCCACTTGAACTTTCTGGTGGAAAGATGATGGCAGACACCTTTGATGAGCATGTCTTCCTGGTTTATGCCTTACATGATATCAATAATCAAAGGGTCATTGAACAAAGTTATTTCCGATGTTACCCCTTTCAAAGAATCCTGAATGATTTTGACATACATGTAGACAACACTTCATTGGAGGAGAATTTTTAAGGTGGAGATTTATTCTATGGAATCAAATGTTTTTGTATAATCAAAAAACAGGAAGCACAGTGGGATCTTGTTTTCTCTACACCTTTCAGATTATGTGATTGTAAAGATGTTTTCTACATCTAGGTGAGGGCATTGTCCATAAGGAAGGAAAACTGTCCCTTTGGGATCAAGGCCCAGGGTTAGATACTAGTCTATATGAGCTGAAAGTCTTTGGAGGATCTTAGGGCTTGCACTACATTTTGAGCTATAACATTATAGAATAGTGAGCAGAAAGTATTGAGTAACAATAGCCATGAGGGAGGAAGAAATAAAAGATTATCTATAGTCATATGAAAAAATGCTCTAAATCACTACTGATTAGAGAAATGCAAATCAAAACAGCTGGGAGGTACCACATCACACCTGTCAGATTGGCTAACATGACAAAACAGGACAATTATAAATTCTGAAGATGAGGGAAAATTGGAACACTAATGCATTATTGGTGGAATTGTGAACTGATTCAACCATTTTGGAGAACAACTTGGAACTATGCCCAAAGGGCTATAAAAATGTGCGTACCCTTTGACCTGCAATACTACTTCTAGGCCTATATCCCAAAGAAATCATACAGATGGGAAAAGAACCCACATTACAAAAATATTTATAGCAGCCCTTTTTGTGGTGGCAAAGAACTGGAAATTGGGGGGCTGTCCATCAATTGGGGAATGGCTGAACAAGTTGTGATATATGAATGTAATGAAATTCTATTGCGCCATAAGAAATTATGAGCAGGCAGACTTTTGGAAAAGCCTGGTAAGACTTATATGAACTGATGCTGGGTGAGGGGAGTAGAGGAGAAAGTGTACACAGTTACAGCCACATTGTGTGATGACTAACTTTGATAGACTTGGTTCTCCTTAGGAATGCAAGATTTTAAGATAACTCCAAAAGGCTCATGATGGAAAATGCTATCTACATTCAGAGAAAGAATTACGGAGTCTGAAGGCAGTTTGAAACATACTATTTGCTCTCTCTCTCTTTTGTTTTGTTTTGTTTCTTCTTTCTTATGGTTCATTCCATTGGTTATAATTCTTCTTTGCAACATGAATAATATGAAAACATGTTTAATGTGAATGTATATGTAGAGCCTATATCAAACTGCATGCTGTTTGACGAGGAGGGCTGGGAAGGGGGAGAAGAAAGTTTGAAACTGAGAAGCTTGTGGAACTGAATGTATTCCAAGGAGGAAGCAAAGAAGAAAAAAAGAGGCAGGGGGAATCTTATTGGAAGTTAGAGAGTAGAAGAATGTGGAGAACAGGAAGAAGGACCACTGAATGTTTGAAACTAAGTGATTAATGCAAGACTCTTTAAGTAACTCTAAGACTCCAACTCTTTATGAAGAGGTGGATTCTTATTTTCCAAGCAATCATGATCCACAAGTATTACCAGATGAGAGGCCACCTGGTAATGATTACGTTGGAGTAAGAAGTGATGAGCAATAGTGGTTGGTGACTCCCTGCTACAGGATACTTCAGAACCAGTTTTTCAGCTTGATATTAACCAGAGAGAGGTTTGATGTTTTACAGCAAGTCATCAGGACCTGAAATATAGTTTGCCAAAACTTGTCAATCCTGATGATCGCTGCTCACTCCTAGTGATTCACGGGGGAACAAATGATACCACCTAAAGGAACCTATAAAGCATTGCTAAGAATTATTGTCATGGGCAAAAAAAGTCCCTGAAGATCCAAAAGTATCCATGATATGTTTTTTATCACCCTTGCTGTTTGAAAGCAGAGGATGCAGAAAAGCAATATTGATTTTTGGGGAGTTACAGACTGGCCAAGTAGATGATCTCAGAATGGGATTTGGATTTTTGGATAACACCTTAAAATATAGCAGTAATGAGATCTTGGTTAGAGGTAGCATGTACCTGGTAAAGGTGATTAAACACATTTGCCTGGGGGTGGCTAGGTGGCACAGTGAATAGAGCACCTGCCCTGGAGTCAGGTGGACTTGAGTTCAAATCCCGCCTCAGACACTTATCACAAAACTAGCTGTGTGACCTTGGGCAAGTCACTTAACCCCAATTGCCCTACCTTCCCCTCCCCAAAAAGCAAAAAAAAAAAAACCCAAAACCAAAACACATTTGCCTATAGTCTTACAATTTGATTTGGAGGACTTTAAACTATAAGGAATGTGGTGCTAGAGAGGGACAAAGCTGCCCATAGAGCTTTGTCATATCTGACACATAGAAAGAAGTAGGCACAACATAAGAGGAAAGATAACAGAAGAGAGGATGAATAAATCAGGGGAGGTTGCATTAAAAAGAGACAATGATAAAAATATAACAGATGTCTATATAGAAATAAATAAAGTAAAAGGGGTGAGCTAAGACTCTTAACACAAGGAAGGCAAATTTGACCTCATAGGTAACACATTGAGTTGATGAAACAGTTCTGGAAAAGGTCCAAAGTAAAAGAATAGATAATAGGGTTAGTGGAAAACTTTGTGTGTTAAGAAAATATACTTGGGGTATTAACACTAGAGTTAGAAGACCTGGTTTCAGGTTCTGACACTTATTGTCTGTATGATTTTGGGTGAGTCACTTAACCTCCTTAGGGCTAGATTTCCTCATTATCAGGGGACTGGACGAGGTGATCTTTGAGGTCCCTTCCCATTCTCAAGCTATTATGCTATACTTTGATGTGAAGGAATTCAGGTACCCAAGTGAGGAAATTTGATCGAGATTGTTAGATGAGGATGATTAGAGGAAGAAATGAAGACAATTTTGACTTGGGAGAATACTATGGACTACCTGGACCAAAGAAGGAATTGTTTGAGAAGCTAAGGTCAGAAGGAGATGAAATAACAAAACTGGCATGGAGGCATAGTACAGTACAATATTAGGGACTTTAATTATCTGGAAATGTGTCAGAGCATACTCTCTCTCTCCCCCTCCCTCTCTCCTCAAAGCAGACAATCTGATAAATTTATTTACTTACATTAATGAAAGTTTCATTTGTTTAAAAAAGCAGAGGAAGGGCTAAAAGGAATTGTCCTTCTGGAGTTTCTGACTAACCAAAAGGAACTCATTCCTGAAGTAAACATTAATGTTGAGGAAAAGTGACGACTTCATCACAGACTGCTTGAAGAAGAAGAGGAAAGGTCTGGCATAATCTGATATGGGCCGTGGATTTTAGGAAGCAGATTTCAAGAGGTCCAGAGAAGGAATATGTAGGATCCAATAGTCAAATATTCCATAGAGGAAGTTGACCAAGAATGAAGGGAACCACTCAAAAATAAAGTTCTGAAGACACAAAAAAATAAGTAATCTGGGTGAAGAGGAAAAGGGAGAGCTGCTCAAAGAGTTTGATGTGCTTATTCAAGAAACTCATCACCCAGCTCAGATTTTTCAAAAAAAATGCTTAAAAGATGGAAGTAAATGAGGATGAATACAAGTGAGCAATACGGTCTATAAGGATAAGATCAGGAACTCTAACATCCAAGATGATGATGATGATGATGATGATGATGATGATGATGATAGCAACAAGAACAATAACAGCTAACTTAAAGTGATTTAAAATTTGCAAAGTGCATTATATCTCATTGGAGATACTCTGAGACTGGTAGTGAATGCTAAAGACAACAAAAGTACAATTTTTTTTTTAAGCAATCAGGGTTAAGTAACTTGCTCAAGGTTACACGGCCAGTTATTTCTGGGTGTGGTGCTGAGTATCTGATCCCGGATTTGATCCAGGTCATCCCAATATGGGAGCCGGTGCTCTTACTCACTGAGCCACCTGGCCACCCCTAAGCAATTGGGGTTAAGTAACTTGCTCAAAGTTACATGGCCAGGTGTTTCTGGGTGGGTGCTAAGTGTCTGAGCCTGGGATTCGATCTCCAGGTCATCCCAACACTGGCGCCAGTGCTCTTATTCGCTGTGCTACCTGGCTGCCCCAAAAGTGCTATTTTTATGTTATGTCAGCAACAAGAAGGATCAACAGACAGGATAGGACCACTCAGGCTGGAAGAGGTAGTGATAAAAGATAATGATGAGAAGACTGAACTACTCACCTCTTATTCTGTTTCTGTTTTGTCTTGCAAGTAGAATAACCTTTGTACAGGGAAGGATAAAACAAAAAGGCAAACAGGGACATGAAATGGAAAATAAATGACGAGAACATCTAAATGTCCCCCATGAGTTCAAGTCACCAGGCTCAAGTGAACTATATCCTCAGGGGTATGTGAAGAGCTAGGAAATGTGATTGGTGAGCCATTGTCAGAAATCTTTGAAAAACCAGTGAGAATTGGAAAGGTGTATAGGACTGGAGAGGGGAAAATGACCATGATTTTTAAAAGGAATAATATAGAATCTTTAAATTCAAGTGTAAAGTTTACATTTATCTCTATTAAATTCCACATGATCATAGTTAGCCTATAGTTTTAGATGGTTACGATACTTTTGGATCCCACCTCTAACATCTATCCCTCCCAGCTTGGTGTCATCTTCTGATTATACTATCATGACTACAGCGTGATGCCAAAAACAAGGAAAGGGGCAGATTCCTGGGATACTCCATTGCAAGCTGATACTTGCCCATTAGTGACTACTATTGGGGTCCAGTCATTAACATGTGAATTCCCTAAGGTTCTGCCTTGGGTCCTTTGTCGTTTTACTTGTCTTTACATTCTCCTCCTTGGTGATCTCATGGATTCTATTATTATCTCTATGCAGATGATTCCCAAATCTAAGTTTCCAATCCTTATGTCCTGAACTTCAGTCCCATATCACCAACTGCCTACTGGGCATTTCCACCTAGATAGTTGTTGATATTTCAGACTTAACAGATTTAGGACTTACTGTCTTTCCCTCAAAGCTGACACCTCCTGTTGACTTCCCTCTGTTACAATTACTGCTACTCTTCTCGTCATCCAGTTTTGCAACCTTGCTGCCATCTTTGATTCTTCTGCCCCAGGCCTAATCCACATATCCAATCCATTTCCAATTCTTGTAAATTCTACATCCACACCTCATGCATTAGTCCTTCTCTTCACTCACATGGCCACCACACAAGTTTGTGCCTTCAGTTTTCATGTGGAAAATTGCAATAGCTTTCTAATTGGTCTGCTTCTTCCAGTCTCATCCTTCTCTGATCCATTCTCCATGCTGTTGCCAAAACAATGTTTCTGAGGCATATATATGACTGGGCTATTTCCCCACTCAAAACTCATCAGTTCTTCTCTATGGCTTCTAGCACCTATGTCTTCAACCTGAAATTTAAAGTTCTTTCCCCTACCACCACTCTCATACACTCTGGCTCCAATATTCTTGTCCAGAATTATTTGATAGTATTCTGCATTTATGTTCCAGATAAACTGGATTACTTGCTGCTGCCCTAATTCAAAATTATACCCTTGTTTCCCATTTCTTTGCATGGCCTAAACCCTGTTGTTATCTTCATTTATGGCTTGGTTTTTATATTGCTGTCTATTCAAACCTTCCTATCTCTTCCAAATTGTTAGTACTCTCTCCTTTCTTAAATTACCTCACATTTTCATATTTGCATATATTTTGTATCAGAGTAAGTAGAATGAACATATATTTGAGGCCAGGGATTGTCATATATTTTCCTTTGTATAACTCATACCCAGTCCAATATCTTACAGATAATAGACATTAAATAGATATTTGTTCAATCAAAATTAACTAGAGATTTGAGCAAAAAAATCCCTAGTTTGAGGTTAGGGTCCTAGGGATGTTGCATTGTACAAATTGTTGCCAACCACATACTGACTGCCATTCAGAATCAGTGGAGGCAGAGAAACACTGTCCAAAGTGTGAAAGTCACATGGCTTTGGGCAGAGTAAACACATATGTACCTCTGTTCAATAGCTATAGTCAATTTAATGACCAAACCAATCAGCTGCTCATCTGAAGACCTGGTGAGGAGCTCAAAGACTTATCAGTAAAGACGCCTGAATTCAAGTCTAGTTCAGGGTGCTGACTTTTTCCGCTGAAGTAAGTAAATGATATATATGTTTGATTAAAGTAAGATTATTAACCCCTTTTGAGTTGCTTTCCTTTAGAAAAGCAGATCAAAGAACCTGTGACAGTAGCCCTCCTGTGTGCTGGTGTTATTGGTCTTACCACCCCCACAGCAGCTGCAAGTAGCTTTGCTGTTACAAAAGGAGAGAAAGAGATGAGACAGAGACAGAGAGAGAGAGAGACACAGAGAGACAGAGAGAGACAGAGAGACAGAGACAGAGAGACAGAGAGAGACAGAGAGAGAGACAGAGACAGAGAGAGAGACAGAGAGACGGAGAGAGACACAGAGACAGAGACAGAGAGAGACAGAGAGACAGACAGAGAGACAGAGACAGACAGAGAGACAGAAAGAGACACAGAGACAGAGAGAGACACAGAGAGAGAGAGACAGAGAAACAGAGAGACAGATATAGAGAGACAGAGAGGCAGACAGAGAGAGACAGAGACAGAGGGACAAAGAGAGACAGAGACAGAGATGATGGCCAGACTTGTGCTTCAGGAAAATCATCTTGGCAACTGAGTGGAGAATAGATTAAAGTGGGAGAGAGACATAAGGCAAGGAAGTTCATTACAAGGCTATTGAAATAATCCAAGCAAGAGATAAGAGCCCCAACTAGGGTGGTAGCTATATGTGAGCAGAGAAAAGAGGATGTATAGGAGAGATGTTTAGCTTAGAGAAGAGAAGAACTAGCAGGGCATGGTATCTGTCTTCAGGCATTTGAATGGCTGTCACATGGAAGAAGAATCAGATTTGTTCTGGTTGGACCCAGAAGGCAGAATTAGTAACAAAGGGTGGAGTTGCAGAGAGGCAGATTTTGCCTTGATATGAGGGGGAAATGTCCAACACTGAAATGGGAAACCAGGACATAGAATGAATCCGTCATCACTGGAGGTGTCCAAGCAGAGGTTGCACAACCACTTATTAAGGACATTGAAGAGAAATTCCTACTTCAGGAGTTTGGAGCAGGGAGCTCTTGTGGGATCTTTTAGATATAAGATTCTATGACCAGGAAGCATCTCTGGTCTCATCACCAGGGGAAGGAGACCAAAAAATAAAAGTGATAATAATAATAACTCATTTCTATATCAATTAAAGGGCAGCAAGATGGTGCAGTGAATAGAGCACTGGGCTTGGAATCTGCAAGACACCTTCATGAGCTCAAATCTTGCCTCAGACACTAGTTGTGTGACCTTGGGAAACTCACAACTTCTGTTTGCCTCAGTTTCCTCATCTGTAAAATGAACTGGAGAAGGAAATGTCAAACCACTCAGTGTCTTTGCCAAGAAAACTCTTAATGAGATCCCAAAGAGTAAGACATGACTGAAAAATGACTGAATGACAAAACTATCACATTAAAGTTTACAAAGTTCTTTCCTCATATTAGGTCTTGAATGGACTGAATGCTTACTTTTAAAAACTTTATATAGGCTATACATTAATAGCATTGTTGGGAGAGGTGATTAATCTAGGAAACAGCCTTTGATAGACATGACAGTTTGGGACCTTTCTTTTATGAGAAGACCTCCATTTTGATGGGGAAGTATCATTTTCTCCATTGTAAAGATGATAGAACTGAACCTCAGAGGGGAGGTGTGATTTGTCTGGATGACACAGGTAGGCAGTGTTAGGATTGGAACTTAAAGTCAAGTCTTCTGACAGTGCTCCTTCAATTACCCCATACTGCTTCTTATACAATGAATTAACCACAATCTAACTTGTTCCTGGATGTCAAATTGAGGCTTACGTTTCTGAAGCCTCACTTTAATTCTCCTCTACAGGGAAAAAATCAAAGGCGGAAGTAGAGTTTTTCATGTATGGGCCCAGAGACTCTGTTATAATGAAAGCCCTTCAATAGGGTGAGCTTAGGGCTGAAGTATACAGCAAGGATTCATGGATTATTAGCACAGATATTAGATATTACTCCTAGGCTGCATTGTGTGTCCGGTTGGGAAGAACAGTGGACTGGGTTCAATCCTCTCTGAGACCTGTTATGGGCAAGTCAATTAATGGGGCTTTATGTTCTTATCTATAAAATTACAGTGTCTCAGAGGGTTTTTTTGTGAGGAAAGCACTTTGTGAAGCACCATAAAAATGTGAAGTGATGATGATGATGATGGTGATTGAGGATACCATACAGAATGAGGAAAGTATTGTTGTTCTTCTATACTTGTCAAGTTACATCTGGAGTGTTGTGCTTAGTTCTGGCTAGTATATTTTAAGAAAGAGACTAATATGCTGGAATTTATCTAGAGCTAGACAATAAGAATGATGAGGGGACTTGAGAACATGCCATATGAAGATTGGTTGGATTAACTGGAGAAGAGAAGACTTAGGAGAGACATAATAGTTGTAATAACATATTTGAAAGGCCATCATGTGGAAGAGGTTTGGCCTGCTTGAAACCATAATCCAAAATGAGGAGCAATGGGAGAAAGTTGTTGGAAAGAAAATTTTGGCTAGGTGGAAGGAAAACCTTTCTAAAATTTAAAACTATTTATTTGGGACACATGGTGTGCATAGGCAAATTCAGGTTCAGCACCACAGGCAGATCCTGGTTGCTTTTACCAGTGCTGGATGTGAATTCCAGAGAGGGCAGGACCATTTATTCACAGACTATTAGATCTATTAGTGATTTTTGAGATTGCCTTGTCCATTTCCCAAGTTTTGAAGTGAAATACCCAAAGCAATAAGTATCAGAGCTGAGATTTTAACCAATATTTCCTGACTCCTTGTCCCGTGTTCTTAGCACTATACCACTCTTCTCCAAAGGGTTCTGGATATCTTATTTTATTTGATCCTTTTAACAGTCTTGTGATGGAGGCAGGACATGACGCGGTTTATTATCCTCACTTTACAGGTGAAGAAACTAAGAGTTAGAGGTGATATGACCTGCCTAAGGCCACACAGTTAGCTAATAACAGAATCAGAACTCAAATCCAAGTCTTTTATCTCTATTTCTAGGGTTCTTTCAAACCACACCACACATAATTCTACTTTATTTTTTTAATAAATGAGGAAACTGAGGATCAGAAACATATGAAATGATTTGCCTATGATCACACAATTAATACATAGCAGAACAGGAACATTAACCCAGGCTTCCTAACTCCAAATTCAGTGTTCTTTCCACCATACCAATGTCATGGTAGAGCTACTCAAAACCCATTTTCCAAAGCAGTTTTCTTCATAGTCCCCCACACAAAGATACAACAGGGTACCATAGCTCTTCAGGAACCAAGAAGGGAAAAGAGGGAGCTGAGTGTTTGGGGTTCTTCTTTTTGGGTTAATGTAAGCTTCTTGAGGACAAAGAGAACTTTGCATTTTATCTTTATATTCCCAGTGCCTATTGCAGCACATAGTAGGGACTTACTAGAGGCTTATTAGGTAGTTTGGGATTGCATTGCATTGTAAAGTCTTTTATGAGTAGAAGGTCATATACACTTATAAAACAGGATAGGAAAAAGCTACCTTTAATGGGATGTAATATATTACTCTAATTAAACATCTACTGTATATAGACCACTAATCTCAGTGCTGGAAGAGATATAAAGTTTAGATAAGACATAATTTTGATTCTGATGGATTCTGTGATCCCATAGGAACATAAGACACCAAACAGAGTGAGTAACAATATGCAATATCCCATGGGAAATGAATTGGAAAGTTACAAAATGATGTAATTGTGAGAGCAAAGATGGAAGGTCATTGCCAAGGAGGGAGGTGAGGCCAGATCATAGAAGATTTCTTGGAGGAGGTGGCATTTGTTTTCATCTTTAAATGTTGGGTAAGATTTTTTTAAAGCAATTGGGGTTAAGTAACTTGCTCAAGATTACATGGCCAATTATTTCTGGGTGTGGTGCTAAGTATCAGAGCCCGGATTCGATCCCAGGTCATCCCGACTCTAGGGCCGGTGCTCTTACTCACTGCACCACCTGGCTGCCCTAAGCAATTAGGGTTAAGTAACTTGCTCAAGGTTACATGGCCAGGTGTTCTGGGTGGGTGCTAAGTGTCTGAGCCTGGATTCCATCCCAGGTCATCCTGATTCTGGGGCCGGTGCTCTTACTTGCCGTGCTACCTGGCCGCTCCTGGGTAAGATTTCAAAAGGGACAGATGCAGAGGTCTTCTTTCATAATCATTAGGGAGCAAGGCCATGCCTTACTGGAAGGGACCCTTTTGGATTGCAAGAAGAGGGTGGAATTACAAAAGTACTTATGGGGTGTGGTGAGGGAGGGAGTTTGGGGGGTGGAGCAAGACAGAAAGCTGCCTTTAATAGACATGTTCATTTTCCACGGTAGAGTTTGCCTGCAATAATGTCAGTTCACTTCTCAGTCTGCCAGAAATTCCACAGATAATTGGAAAGAACTAAAAATGAAAACATTACAATTTGCCATGTCATATGTTAACTTTTTCTTATTGTATGATACCCACGGTCCACTGACAGATGCTGTGTTATTAACATTTGATTAAAAATCACTTCAGGTCTGAGCCAGCCCGTTGAGAAGTGAACATCTTGACAAGGCTGGTATATTGTGATTGACAATTAGTAATATTCAGTGTGTCACAACATAGATAGTGTGACTTATTGGTGCTGCTGTAGTGCAACACATTTCATCCAAGCCCTCCAAATTGCTACATAGGAATAAGAAAGAAAAGATCGTCTAATTCAGCCGACTTTGATTACCAACAAAGGAGATATTGTACATACCTGTCTCGGCATGCCCAGACCAGATTTCTATCAATCAGTCAGACGGGCACTTTCCCACTCCTATTGGGGAGTAGGGAAGCTTAGCAGAGTTGGATTTCATTATGCAAACTCTCCACTTCTCTATCAACAGCCAAATCCTTTTTGTCTGGGAATATTAAAGTGCTCAGCTCCCTTAGAGAGGCGGCCCTCCAAATTACAAGGCCCCTCATCTTAAAACAAAAGAGCTCTCACTTAAAAAATAAAATAAAATTATCACATCTTGACTGACAGGCCAGGTACTTACACTACTTTGAGCCCTTCCCCCCAGCCTTTAGCTGTTGCTCTGTCTTAGCTCTGGCAGGCATGGAGATTCTCAGGTCACTTGTCTGCTCTTGTATCAAATTCCCTTTAAGTACTTTGAAGAGCCACGTTCTTTCTTTAGATGTGTGGTGTTACCGGCTTCTTCCCTGGATATCACTTTAGTGCCTTGGAAACCTAGCCTTTCCCTTTTTTCTTGTCTCCCTGCTCTCAAAGAATGTTCCCAATAGTGGGTGACTAAAGGTCAATTTTCTTGAGTGTGATGAAACTACTTTACTAGAGCCCTGGGCTGGGAGTCAGGAAGTATGGATTTAAGACTCACTGACTTCAACATAACCTTGGACAGATAATTTTCTTTCTTTGGGCCTCAGTTTCCTCCTCTGCAAAATGAGGGAGTTGGACAAAAATGATGATTTTTAAGGACTTTGCTCACTCTAACATCCTTTGTTGAGTCCTTGGATTATAATTCACAAAATCACACATTTTTAGTGATAAAAGGAGTTTTAGAGGCTGTTTAAAAGTCCTTTATCTGATAATAATCTTTAATCATTCCATCTTTTCTGTCTATTTTACAACATCTACCTCTGTTCTTTGTCTTCATCATGACCCCCTAAGGGCTCCACCATTATTTCTTTCCTATCTATACTTTCCTCACTTCTCTCTCATGACCCCTTGCTGAGTTACTACAACTCTACACTATTCTTTACACTCAAGTGGTTTGTCTCCTTGTCATATCATTGACCACTCTTCACCAAACCCCGGCTTTGGATTATTCCCACCAGCCACCTCCTTTGCTCTGTTCCTATTAATAACAGGACAGACCTGGGGAAAAGCATGAAACTGTGCTGACAAGGACCTCTACAACTGGACCCTTTACACCTTTCTAGCACATACTTTCTAACTGATAATGCAAAGTAGATAATTCATTGAGCAGATAATCCTCAGAGCAACAATCTAAAAAAATCCTTGATGCAGATAATACATGGCAAGGATAATAAAGAATAATGGTTGATACATAAACAACACACAGAATGGTAGTAGAAAACATACAGAGTATATGTGTTAGAGTTAACTAAATTGGGACTGTCTTAATGTATATATAGACATATATGTCTATATATCTATACATACACACACAAATATATACATAAAATTTGTACTTGCTATACTTCTTTTAAGAGACAGCTAGGTCGGGGGAAGCTAGGTGGCGCAGTGAATAGAGCACTGGCCCTGGAGTCAGGAGGACCTGAGTTCAAATCCGGTCTTGGACACTTAACACACGCAAAAAAAATTAGCCGTGTGACCTTGGGCAAGTCACTTAACCCCAATTGCCCTCCAAAAAAACAAACAAAAAGAGACAGCTAAATGGCTCAGTGGATACACCCCCCGGGGCCTGAAGTCAGAAAGACCTGAGTTCAAATCCAGCTTCAGACACTTACTAGCTGTGAGACCCTGAGCAAGTCACTTAACTTCTATTTGCCTCAGTTTCCTTATGTGTAAAATGAGCTGGAAAAGGAAATGGCAAATCACAGTATCCTTGCCAAGAAAACCATGTACTTTATTGGTGTGCTATAGTCTATGGGGTCGCAAAGAGTCAGACACTACTGAACAATGCTTCTTTTAACAATATATATGACAAAAGTTTGCTTTTATAGGGTTCACATATATTATTTACATATATTACAAATATTATCCTTCCTTTCTGAGTGAATTGACATTGCTAGAAACTATATCCAGAAAAAAAAAAAAAAAACCAGAAGGGGTCCTGAAGCCAACATCCTGTTATTTTTTCCTTAAGGCCATTTCCCTTGGCAGTGGTCAAGTTATTTGGAAATAGTCTCCTAAGATATTTGAGTTCCTACTAGTTGTTTATTTTGACCTAAATAATTTGTTGCTTTTTGCTATTTTGCTTTAAAATGCAAACCTTCTGAGATTTCTCTCTATTTATACAAACTATAGTTTCATCAATAATACTCTTTTCTGCCTAATTGGAGAACTTTTTTCTAGCATCCTAGAGCTGTCAATTATAAATTTCAGCATTCTAAGTAGAGATAGGAAGAATAAGTATCCTATACATACCATCACATCTAGTTAATCATTGCCCTAGAATCCATAAGAACTGGATAACTGAAACATTTCTGCCATATAACAGAGACGGGTCCTTTTCTGTATAAAAATTTAAAACTGGTGAGTCAACATGTAGGGTGTTGTGAGCCCCACAATCCATCATAATGGTATTCAACCTCTTAGGAGTCATTTAAGGAGCTACCACCTCACCTTCCCCATGAGCTCATCTGAGCCTGCAAGCCACATAGCTGTTGAAGATTCATCTCAAGACAAAGGCCTGAAGAACCAAAGAATATCCATCTTCAACCCACCCAAGACCCCTCTTACTTGTAAAAAAAATATCCTTCAATAGACCACATTGGTCTGACAAAGTGCTACGTAGGGCCACTTTTTCTTCTCAGAAGTGGAAGCTAGCTTACTACAAAATCACTCATTTAGAGAGCAATTGTTACTAAATGTGGGGAATAGTATGAACAGGAGAATTCAATTGATTTCATTTTTCTATTATTACTCCAGAAACTTCCCCCTCAATAACTCTAATTTGGCAGATAATTCACAAAGTGCCTCATTGGAAAAAGAAAATTGGACTTTTTACACATACACGTGTTAATTTATGGCAAAAATGCCTTTTCCAAAATATATAGCTAAAGCAAAAGTATTTGTTTTGACAATATACACACATATATATTTTGAGCTAGTATATATTGCAAAACCTATAACCTATAAGACAGGGTGATGAAATACAGCTCCTGAACAGAAATTCCCTTGGCCAGGTACCTAATTTTACTATAGTGATGATAGTTCCACCAAAAAAAAAAAAAATACCAGACAGATTTAAAGATGAAAGATTGCGGTCCCATGGATCTGGTTATGGGAGGGAAAATCTCAAACTATTGTCAAGGATGTTGCTAGTGGAGAAGATCTCTTGGTGAGTTCTGTCCTTGTGGTGACCCCACATAGGTAGGCATGCCCATATCAGTACAGGCCCATGGCAGACATAGAGAGAAATGAATGTTGGCTTCAATCCCCGCCTCCTTCGTTAAATCTCAGACCTCATTTGATTAAAGAAGAATCACACCTTCCCCAACCACTGCTAGCTGTTTATTCCTCCAGTTGTTAGCAATTGCCCACAATTACTTTTAATGTATATCCCAACAACCAAGTGAGCTAAGCATTTACAGATATTATTGTCTTCCGTTTTTTATGAGTGAGGAAATGTAGGCTTATGAGATACGTCATGGTGTAGTCATAGGGCACTGGATTTGGAGTTAGAAAGACCCAGATTCAAGTCCCATCTCTGACCCCTACCAGTCATGTGACACTGGACAAACCCCTTAACATCTTAGTGCTCCGGGCAATTCTTTGAGACTGCACATTGCTGGAAAGGTGCCTGTTTGCGTTGGTAAAGGGAATTTTCTTCCTGAGAATTCCCTACACAGATGAAATCACAGACTTAATCCAACAAAATAAAATCTATCAATAAGGTTTAAGGTCACATAAGGTAATATAGTGCAAGATGGAGTCAGCAAGACCTTCATTCAAATATTGCCTCTGCCACTAGCAGCACTCAAATATCAATGTTTTGACCATGGACAGAGGTGGGTCCTTTAATCTTTCTAATACTGTTCTCTCATCAATGGAGATAAGATAAAAATGGGATAATGATGCCAACAGTGTGGGCTTCACCTCACTGCTGTGGGGATCAAAGGAGATGCTGAATGCAAAGTGCTCTGAAAACCTTAAATTGTGATATATCTGCTATTTCATGATTATTTGGTACTAGTTATTTGTGTATTTATCCTATATTCATGTATGACCCTGAGGTCCACGAGAACAAGGGTCAGTTCTTATTCACATTGGCATTCCCACTGCTGGCTTGGGACCTGTCACCTCACTACTTTTTTTGAATAAAAATGTGTTGGAGAGACAACTGTACCTTAGAACTGCAGAACAGTCAGGAAACTTGGGTCCAAATCCTGGCTCAGTCAACTCAGTCATTAGCTCCATTGCATTGCTATTACTCAAGTCATTCAGCCCTGTCTGACTCTTCATGGGATTTTCTTGGCAAAGATCCTGGAGTGGTTTGCCATTTCCATTTCCAGCGTGTCCCCTTTTTACAGATGATGAACTGAGGCAAATAGGGGTTAAGCCAGATTTGAATTCAGATCTTACCGACTCAGACCGGGTGCTCCATCCAATGCAACCTCTATCTGCCACATTAGTTCCATTACTCCAATTCAATAAAGTTATGCATGTAAAACACTTGGTGAACTTTAACATGCTATGTAAATGTTATGTGTAATACTGGGCAAACCCTTCTCTGAATCTCAGTTTCCTCATCTTTCAAATGGGGGTAATATTTGCCCCATCTACTTGTCAGAGCTGGCACAAGGAAAATTCTTTGTAAAACACAATGCACTATAGAAATAGGAATTGTTATTATTGCTGAATTGCAATTGGAGCCCATTGGTAAGCTGAGGTGCCTTGTTGTCTAGCTTCTCTTCTGCCCTCCCCTGGAGTGCCTTCCTTGGGCTGGATTTGCCAGATGGCGGGGGTAGGGAGGGGGTTTGCACAAACTTCTTTCTCAGGCCCCTGGGACCAGACTGAACTGTTTGGGTTGGGGGGAGGCACCTGCAGCAGATGCCCCCTGGGCCCTGTATAAGGAAGGGTCCCCAGGCCCCTAATGAGTGGGGTGGAAGGGAGGGGGCTAGATAGGACTCGGTAATTAGAGTTTCAAGGTTTCTGTGGGGAATTCTTCTAAGGAGTGTGTCCTCCACTGGGATTTTCCTAAGCATTTAATCTAATTCTTCTTGATGTTTTGATCATCATTTTAAACAAGGCATTTGTCATTTAGAGGCCTGGCTCATGGGAGCAAGATACTAGACTGTCAAAGTACCAGCCAACAGAGACTGGCTCCTTCATGCTGGCTGCTTGAGGCTCTGTGTGAAGGGACTTTGGAGTAAAGAAGGGGAGGAAAAAGAGAGTTTGTAAGTAATTTGTTCATTCAATAAACATTTATTAGACACTTACTATGTACGATTGGCTATGTAAAATGCACCACTTACCATGGCTTATGGTATTATGTAGCTATCAATCTATGCATCTCCTTTCACTGACACCCTTCTGATTCTTCATCATGGTGTGATGGAGACACTGCAGTCTTGAAGGCCCTGCCTCCAACACTTAATAGCTGTGTGACCCTGAGCAGATGTTTTACCTTCTCTGAGTGTCAGTTACTCACCTGTAAAAGAATAACAATACTTACAAATATGACCTCAGAATGTAAGCAGGGTGCTTTGTGTACATTAAAGCATAATTAATATGGAAGAGCTTGAGGAGGGCAATCTGGCAAGTCCTGCTGAACTAGAGAGGTTTTAAGGGTGGAGACCAACTCTCTACTCTGTCTATAATCTGAAGACCACCTTAATTAAATTTGGAAAGGCTCATCACCAGGAGGCTGGCTCAGGGGAATGAAACATTTTGGTTATGCTCACCCATGTATGTGTCTTCTCTCACTACTGGAATTGAGTTCTATGAGGAAAACAGCCATATCTAATTTTAAATGCCACCCCAGATCCGAGAATAGTGTTCTGTGTCTAGAGGATACTTAATAAATGGCTATGGAACGGGAGATTCAGCATAGTGTAGAGTAAAAGTTTTGGACCTGTGTTTGAATTCCAGATTTGTTCTTTACTATTCTTGTGACCTCGGGAAAATCAAATGAATTTCTTTGGGCCTTAGTTTCCAGCCCTGTAAAATGAAGGCTTTGGACTAGGTGATATCTAAAGTCCCTCCTACCTTTCACATTCTATGACAAATTGTCTCTAGAGAGTTCCTCCAACTCCATTCCCAAGGTTGGTCAAGGCTATAGTGCTACTAACCCTTTTTGAGAACCAAGATTTTAAACAAACATTACTTGTATCTCTTATCTCCTTGGATTGTATGCCTAACAGTGGGATCACTGAGTCAAAAAGTATGAACAATTAAGTGACTTCTTGCATAATTCTAAATTGTTTTTGAGGATACTTAGACTGATAGTTCTACCAAAAGTGTTTTAATGTGACCACCTTTCCACAGTTCATTCAACATTGATTATTTCCATCTTTTGTTATCATTGATAACTTACTGGATGTGAAATTTCAGAGTTGTTTTCATTTGCATTCTCCTTATCCCTAGTCATTTGGAGTATTTTTGTGTAATTGTTAAATTACGTAAAGGAGATTGATCAGGGGAGTTACCCTAATCAATTTTATGAGCATACCTCTTATTCCCATAGAGTATGGATATCTTGATTTGCTAAATCACATAATCTCGGAACCTAGCCTTTTGGCTGGCGGATGGTAATTTCTTGGCATTGCTTAGTGAGTAACTCCAATGAAAGAGCCTGGCTTTTAAAGGGAGAGAAAGAGAGTTCCTAAATAGCATGGTTCTTAGAGAAAAAATAGAATTTCCTACTTGACCCTTGGCTAGAGAAATAGTGAGAGGATTAAAGCCACAATATAGGGGAGCAACAGAGTAGGATCTTAGTATTACCTCTTATGCTCACCATTATTAATCTGAGTCATTTGAACAGTATGGGTCCAGTGAGAAAAGTGTTAGTTGTCTATTCAGCAATTACAAAATATATATATATTTTCCAGGTGGAACTTAAATCACAGGATGGTGCTACAAGTCTGGGAGGGACTATGTAGGACTCTGCTGGGGAAAGGGATTTTACCAGAATGTCACAGGGTTGCATGGGAACCTTGAGTTAACTATGTCCCTTAGGTAGCTTCAGATGTGCTAAGACTACTTTGTGTGTTTTCTGTAGCTGTTTGTGTACTATCAGTCCTTTCATACATTCTCCAGAGGTAAAACAAACTTTGTCCGGTATCTGGTATCCAATTGTAATTTCAAATGCTTATATATGGTATGGATACCCTGCTACTCACGCATTTTTTGAAACCTAGATATGAATTCTAAGAATAAACTATATGAGGAAAGCATATGAGCCAAAGAATATATGACTTTCGGGAATCAATCCCCCAGAGCATGGGAGACTCTGAGTCATGGATTACAATAGTTTATAATTTTTTAAACTTGTCCATATTCTTTGGTTACTTATCTATTGAAGAATAGCTCCTGGTCATATATTTATGTTAATTCCCTAAACATCTTGAATTACAAAGATTTGCCAAAGATATTTGACAGAAAGATTTTTCTCCATGACTGTTTCTGTAGTTGTGTTACTTTTTTTTTTGGAGGGGCAAGTTGGGTTAAGTGACTTGCCCAAGGTCACATGGCTAGTAAGTGTTAAGTGTCTGAGGCCGAATTTGAACTCAGGTCCTCCTGATTCTAGGGCTGGTGCTCTATTCACTGCATCACCTAGCCTCCCAGTTGTATTACTTTTTGTGATAAAGTTTCTCAATTATATATAGTAGAAATGAACTATTTTCTCTTTTGTGGTGTAATGTTAATGGGCACTGAAGACCTTCCCTGCTGATTAATGGGACTCACATGGAGCCCAACAAGAGAAGCTTGATTAGGGGAGGCTTGTTTTCCCAGGAAGGCCCACACCTTTGGTTACTTTGTAATTAGGCAGTGGGTCATGAGGGTTGTGATGCCCTCTAACCCTGAAGAAGTGTATTAATTCGCTGAGGTTAGCATTTTGCTTTGGGGCTTACTCATGAGGAGAGCATTCATCCAAATGAGACTCTGGGTAGCCGTTAAGGAGCCCCTGGCTTTGAAAACCCAGATGTTGGTGCTTCTCTCTCTGGTAACTATGTATGAATGTGTGTATATATATAGATATAGATATATATATATGTATGTATATATATATATGTATGTATATATATATGTAATGATCAGACAGTTGTCTGTTGATCTGTGAAGTATGTATTGTTTGGTTAGCTGGTTGAAGCCCTCTATCTGTTGGTCTTTATGCCATTATTTCTGCTTGTAATTTCTGTTCCCATTTTCTCTGAAGTTTTGGGTGCTGACTGTGTAGCCATTTGGAACTGTAGTATATATCATAAGTTGCTAGTCTAAAATTATCTTCTGCCAAACTGTTTTCCAGTTTCTCCAGCAGTTCATTTGAATAAGGTATCCTTCCCCACAGTTTACATCTTTGAATTTCATTGGATGCTGGGCTATGGACACTTCCCCCTCCCCCATCCTACCCCTGATTCTTCCTTATCTGGTCTATTCCATTTATCTACTTGACTTCTTAAAAAAATCAATTCCATTTAGTTTTGACCATTGCTTTACAATATATTTTTAGGTTTGGAAGTGTTATCCTAATTTTGTTCATTATCTCCCTCAAGATTTTGTTCTTCCACATGAGTTTTGTTATTATTTTATCTAGGACTATGAAGTAATCTCTAGGTAGTTTGACAGGAACAATGGCAGCATTATCATTTTGAGCATATTGGTATGTCCCAACCATGAGTAAATAGATATTACTTTAATTATTTTTCATCCTTTCTGCAAAAAGTGTTTGATCATTGTATTTGTGTGAGTTAGGGGACCTAGGTGGCACAGTGGTTAGAGGACTGGACTTGTGGTAAGGATAGATCTGAGTTCAAATCTATTCTCAGATGCTAGTTTTATAACCTTGGGCAAATCACTTACCTTTTTTCAGCTTCAATTTTCTCATCTGTTAAATGGAGACAATAAAGTACCTGTCTCTAGGATTGCTGTAAGAATAAAATGAAATATTTGTTAAAGTGTTGTAGAAATGCTAGTTACTATTATTATTACAATGATGATGAAGAAGAAAGTCTTGAATGTGTCTTTGAAGACTGACTACCAGATATTTTATGCTTATTTTGAATGGAATTTCTTTTTCTATCCCTCAGTTTTTGTGATTGCTATATATGGTTGTTGTCATTGTTGTTCTGTGTGTATTTATTTTGTATGCTGCTACTTCAAGTATTAATTGTCCTAATTAGTTTCCTTGCTGATTCTCTGAGACTTTGTAAATTGTGTCATGTGCAAATGGGCATAATTTTGTCTCCTCTTTGTCTTATTATGTTTTTAATATCTTTTTCTTCTCTTAGGGACTCTGCTAGTATTTCTATATGATGTGAAATAATAGTGGGATGAGGAACTTTTTGGTTTCACTCGCATGTGTATTGTGAAAGTTTCAAGTATTTCTTCATTATAAAAAAATGCTAGTTTTTAGTCCCAGTGATATACTTTTTATCATATTAAAAAAGGACCTATTCATGACTGTTTTTTTAGGGGTGTTAGTATAGATGAGTATTTTGGTCAAGGTTTATAAATCTATGATAGAAGCATATGGTTTAGTTGCTTTTGTTTTTAATATGATTAATTATTCTAATTGTTTTCCTAATGTTGAACCATTCTTACATCCCATGTATAAATCCAACTTGTCCATAGAGAATATTTTTTTTTATTATCACTGTAGTCTTTTTACTGGGATTGTATTTTTTTTAAATTTAGGCAATATTCATTAGTAGCACTGGTATTATAATTCTCTTTCTCTTTTCAGGTATTAAGACCTTATTTGTTTTATAAAAAGAGTTTAGTAGAGGTCATTCTTTCCCAAGTATCAAAACATTTTTAGCATAGATGTTTGTTGTCCTTTTAATGTTTATTAAAATTTGTAAAACAATTTAGATTATGATTTTTTTTAATGGTCTTCTTTCATTTACAGGTTGTTCAATTTCACTTTCTGATATTAAGCTGTTTAGGATCTCTAACTTTTGTTAAGTTAGATATTTAATATTTTTTTCTAGGTAAGTCTATATTTCCTTTAAATTCCTGGTTTTGCTAACATTCTTTTTTTCTTTCTATTTTTTAAATATTTACTTTTTAAATTTACATATTTTTATTTATTTTTAGTTTTCAACATTCATTTCCACAAGATTTTGAGTTACAATTTTTTTCTCCCTGTCTTTCCCCTACCACCACCCCAAAACAGCAAGCCTACTGAATACCCCTTCCCCCAATCTGTTATCTCTTACATCCTCCCTTATCACCCCCCTAAGTTTCTAGTAGGGCAAGATGGATTTCTATACTCCAGTGCCTGTATATCTTATTTTTTTATACACATTTGTTTTTAAAACTTTGAGTTCCAGAGTCTTTCCCTTCTTCCCTCCTCACCCACCCCCACTGGGAAGATAAGTGATTCAATATAGGTTGTACATGTATAGTTACACAAAACATTTCTATAGTAGGTATATTGTGAAAGACTATATTTCCCTCCATCCTATCCCACCCCTCACTTATTCTATTGTCTCCTTTGATCCTGTCCCTTTTCAAAAGTGTTTGCTTCTAACTACCCTCTCCCTGAATCTGCCCTCACTTCTTTCATCCCCACTCTTATCCCCTTCCCCCCTTTTTTCCTGTGGGGTAATATACTCAATTGAGAGTGTATGCTATTCACTCCTTAAGCCAAATTCAATGAGAGTAAGGTTGACCCATTCCTTTTACATTCCTGCTCTTCCCCTCCATTGTAGTAGTTTTCTCTTGCCTCTTTTATATGAGATAATTGACCCTAATCTATCTCTCCCTTTCTCCTTCTCCCAATCTCTCTCACCTCTTAATTTCATTTTTTAGATATCATCCCTTCATATTAAACTCATCCTGTGCCCTCTGTTTATGTATACATGTACATACATATGCACACACACACACACACACACACACACACACACACACACACATATATATATATATATTCATACAGCTCTACACCCTGCTATACAGACATATATATTCCCTTCAACTCTCCTCATACTGAGAAAAGTCTTATGAGTTACAATTATCACTTTTCCATGTAGGAATGTAAATAGTTCAACTTTAATAAATTTCTTATGATTTCTTTTTCCTGTTTACCTTCTCATGCTTCTCTTGCTTCTTGTATTTGAAAGTTCAATTTTCTGTCCAGCTCTGGTTTTTTCATCAAGAATTCTTGAAAATCCTCTATTTCATTGAAAAACCACATTTTCCCCCTGAAGCATTATACTCTGTTTTGCTGAGTAGGTGATACTTGGTTTTAATTCTAGCTTCTTTGACCTCCAGAATATCATATTCCAAGCCCTTAAATCCCTTAATGTAGAAGCTGCTAGATTTTGTGTCATCCTGATTATGTTTCCAAAATACTCAAGTTGTTTCTTCCTGACTGCTTACAGTACTTTCTCCTTGACCTGGGAACTCTGGAATTTGGCCATAATATTCCTAGGAGTTTTCTTTTTGGGATATTTTTCAAGAGGGGATCAGTGAATTCTTTCAATTTCTATTTTGCCCTCTGGTTCTAGAATATCAGGGCAATTTTGCTTGATAATTTCTTGAAAGATGGTTTGTAGGCTCTTTTTTTGATCATGGCTTCAGGTAGTCCAATAATTTTTAAATTATCTCTCCCAGATCTATTTTCCAGGTCAGTGGTTTTTCCAATGAGATATTTCACATTGCCTTCTATTTTTTCATTTGTTTGCATCTGTTTTATAGTATGTTGATTTCCCATAAAGCCATTAGCTTCCAATTCCTCCAATCTGATTTTGAAGAAATTATTCTCTCCAGTGAGTTTTTGAAATTCCTTTTTCATCTGGCAAATTTGGATTTTTAAGGCATTCCTCTCCTCATTGGCCTTTGGGGCCTCTTTTGTCATTTGAGTTAGTCCATTTTTAAGGTGTTATTTTCTTCACTTAGGCTGTTGATTTGCTTTTCTTAATTTTCTTATACCATTCTCATTTCTCTTCCCAATTTTTCCTCCACTTCTCTTACTTGGTTTTCAAAATCCTTCTTGAGCTCCTCCATGGCCTATAACCAATTCATATTTTTCTTGGGAGCTTTTGATTCAGGAGTTTTGAGTTAATTGTTTTCCTCCTGTTCCATGCTTTGATCCTTTTTGTCCCTGAAAAAGGAGTCTATGGCAGGATTGCATTTCCTATGCTTGCTCATGTTGCCAGTCAATTACTTGACTTTTGAATTCTTTGGCATGGTACAACTCTGCCTTCAGAATGTAGACAGCTTTGTGCCAAATTGCTGGGGTTTTCATGGCTGCTGTGACAATTAGGAGTGCACCCTCTCTGCAGCCCTCACAGACTTTGGCACCTGGCCACATACCCCAGGACCTCCACCCAAGATGGTGATCCAGATCCAAGCAGGTTAAAGCAAGAGAGATTACCCTCTGAATGGTCAATTGGTCCCCCTATAATCTGCAGGCCAGGAACTCCTGATGCAGCCATGTGCTGCCGCCGCCACCTTACCTCTGTTGCTTCTTGCACTGGGGGCAGGGTCCAGACTGCACTCTTCCATCCACCCCTGTTCCAACAGAGCTCCACACTGACCTTTTACTTTGTCTTTGGCATTTATGGGTTAAGAAGTCTGGAAACTGCCACAGCTGCTGATACTTCACTCTCCTGAAGTCTGCTCTGGCTGCTGCTGGTCATGGCTGCCCTGGGGCTAAAACTGCAGGCCCCCGTGGGGCTGGGCTGGGCTCCCAGCTCAGTGCAATAGCCCCTTCCTGCCAGGCTGCCTTCAGCAGGATATTTGTTTCTCTCTGTCACTTTGTGTGTTCTATAGCTCTAAAATTTGTTTAGAGTAATTTTTTTACCTATATTGGAGGAGGTAGAAGCTGGAGCTGTGAGGAAGTCCTGTTTCTACTCTGCCATCTTGGCTCCACCCCTTGCTAACATTCTAATTAAGCACATAGTATTCTTTCATAATTCATCCACTGTGTTGAGTACCTATTTTAATTTTGGGAATTTGATGTTTTCCTCACCTTTTTGTTTTTGTTTTATTCAGATTAGGAAAAGTTTAAAATCTGTTTTTATTTCTATATTATTTTTTTAATTCCATTTTATGTATTTCTTAGTTTTCAATATTTTTTGCACTTATTTTGTTTTTGTTAATTTTCTGAGTTTCTAGCTTTCAAAAACTTATTCTCAGTTTATTAATCCTATCTTTTTGCATTTTGTTAATACATGTTTTCAGAAATACATTTTTTTCTCTAGGGGCTATATTTACTTCATCCTACAAATTTTGGTATGTTAGTTCATTGTTATTCTCTTTTGCATAGTTGTTAATTAGGATTTCTTCTTTGACCCACTCATTATTCAACATGTCATGAAAATGTGTATCTTTTTCTTACTTTCTCTTTATTAATTCCTATATTTGTTACATTACTTTCTATAAATTATGCATTTCATATTTCTGCATTCTTACATTTACTTTTAATTATAAAATTTGTTTGATATTGAAATTCTGAAGTTTAACTGTTTTATGCCTTGGAATTCTCAAGTTCAGGTTTTATGTTGGCCATCTAAGGGTGCTAATAGTTGGTACTTTGCCTTGCTTTCAAAATTTGGGGACAGGTCTTACAATCTCCTGTAGTATTATATCCAGTCTTTTTAATTTTTCATGTTCTCCTGGGAAACCTGTGATCCATAAATTATCTCTGTGTATCCTGTTTTCAAGGTCAAGTCACTTGGGCTCATACAGAATTCATGTGTTCTTTTAAAGTCATTGTCTTTTGTTTCTCTTCCACCAATTTTCTTCCCACTTCTGCATTTATGAGTTCCAGCTCCATCATTTTTGCTCTTTTTTTAAGCCTCAACTATTTCAAGAGATTATTTGCCAAGTAAACTAATTGTGTACTCAGCAATTTGTCTTATTTATTCCTTCTTAAAGAATTCAGATTCCTCACTCTCCATGACCCCACATGTTTAATCAATGACCAAATCTTGTTTATTCAACCTCCATAATCTCTCTCAGTCCATTCCCTTTTCTCTCTTCACATGACCAACACCTTAGTTCAGACCTTCATCACTTCTTGCTTGAACTTTTACAGTACTGTCCTATTTCATCTCCCTTCCCCAAGTCTTTCCTCCTATTTAATGCATAACCACCCAGCTCCCAAAACAATATTCCTAAAGTACAGGTCTTACTGTGTTCCTGTGATGCTCAGTAAACATCAGTAGTTCCCTATTACCTCTAGGATCAAATATAAACTCCTGTTCAGCATTTAAAGCTCTTCACAACTGGGCCTGAATCTACCTTTCCAGGTTTATTATATACCACTCCTGATCACATACCATATATTTCAGGAAAACTGGCCTTCTTACTTTTCCTAACATTTGGCATTCCATCTCTGTGCCTTTGTATGAGCCATGCCCCTTCCCTAGAACTCACTCCCTTCTCATTGTGCCTCTTAGAATCCCTAGTTTTCTTCAGAATTCAGTTGATCTTTTACTTCCTATAAGATCTGTTCTAATGCTCCCCAATGGCCAGTGCCTTGTGCTGAAATCATCTTATGTTTATTTTGCATGCAGTTTGATGTGCATGTTATCTCCAGTTATACAATGTAAGCTCCTAGAAGGCAAGAATAATTTCATTTTTGAGTTTGTATCTCTAGCATCTATCACAGTTTCTGGCCCATAGGGGATACTTAATAAATGCTTATGAAGTAATTGATTAGAAATGAGTGACTTGTGGGGGAGGGAGGGTTGACAGCAGAAATAGAAAGGAAGAAACAGATATGAGAAATGTCATGGAGATGGATCAATAGGACCTGGCAACTAACTTCATTTGAGAGGTGAGACAGAAAAAAGAAAGCAGAGATAATCCCTAGGTCACAAATGTGGCAATTGGGTGAATGGTGGTGCCAGAGGGAAGTTACGTAGAAAAATGTTTTTTTTTTTTTTTAATTTTTTAGGAGGGTATGGATATGATGTTGGGGTTTTGAACATTGTGAGTTTGAAGTGCTGGTGGGCAGCCAGATGATTAGAGATGTGGATATGGAGCTCAGAAATGATGTCAGGACAAGAGATAATAGATTTAGGCTTTATCTGCTTATACATGGCACTTGAAGTTATGGGAATGAATAATATATAGAGCAGAGAGAAAAAAGGACAGAATATAGCAGCCTAGAAAATTAATACACCAAAGGATTGGGAAGACAAAGCTGAGACATTTAGAGAGCCAAAGAAATGGTTAGATGTAAGAAGAGAACCATGAGGTAAGAGGTGATAATTGTCTGAATCAGAGTACTGACTATGTGAATACAGAGAGGGGGATGAATATGAAAGGCTGTGGAGGTAGAGATAACAATACTTGACAACTGATTGGACGTAATAGGTGAGAGAGATTAGAGGTGTGATGATTTTCAGGTTGCAAACCTGGGTGATGATGGAAGGTCTGTGATACCTTCAATAGAAATACAAAAGTTAGGAAGAGGGAGGAGTTTGGGGAAAATAGTGAGAGTTGTTTTGGACATGTTAAATTTGCAATGCCTATAGGACATCTAGCTAGAAGTGTTCCATTGATGATTCTGGGTTGAAGCTCAGGAAATAAATTAAGGCTAGATATATAGGTACAAGAGTCAAAGGGAGAGAAATGATAACTAAATCCATAATAGCTGATAAGATGAGAGAGAGAGACAGAGACAGAGAGAGACAGAGACAGAGACAGAGAGACAGAGAGACAGAGAGACAGAGAGAACAAGAACAAAACAAAGCCTGGGAGTATACCCACAGTAAGAAGGCATGGCATGAATGATGACCCAGCCAAGAAGACTTAGGAGTGTCCAGACAAGGAACTGAGAGACAGAAGTATCACGAATATCCAGAGAAGATAGCACATCCAGGAGAGGGTGTTCAACGTGTCAAGTACTACAGAGGTGTCAGTCAAGTAGAAGAATTGGCCATTGGATTTAGAAATTAAGATATCATTGGAGAGAGAAATTTCAGTTGAGTACTAAGGTCAGAAGCTAAATTACAAGAGATAAGAAGTTAGAAAAGAAGTGGAAGTAAAGAAGGGAGACTTTATTTTTGAGAATTTGACAAGAGAGATAAGGACTGATAGCTTGAGAAAAGGAGGTTTTTAATGATGGGGGAGGCCTGAGCATATTTTGGGAGAGATTGGAGATTATAATAAGCATTTATAGAATGCCTTGAAGTTTGCCAAGTGCTTTACACAGATTATTTTATTAATAACTACAACAACCCTGGGAGGTAGGTACTATTATTACCTCCATTTTACAGATAAAGAAACTGAGGCAGAAAAACCTGAAATGACTTGCCCAGGGTTACATGGCTTTAAATATCTGAGGTGGGGATTTGAAATCAGGTCTTCCTGATTCTCAGCCTGTCATGCTATCTGAAGGGTTAATCTGCTATAAGGAATAGCTAACATAATGAATAAGACTAAGTCAGTATTCCAAAATATCTCTAGAGGCTACAAAATGGCCTGAATCTAATAAGACAAAATTCACCAGGGACAAAAGTAAATAGATAAATGCAAAAAATAAGCTATATACAGACAACATCTAGAAGGAATGGCTTCTCAATAGTTAATGTGAAAAGGACTTGGAGACCTTAGAGAACAGAGGCAATGTAAATTAACTGTGTGAGAGGCAACCAAAAAATAAACTTGAATTTGATCTCTTAAAAGAGAGAGTGTCCAAAGAGAGGAAGGTGATAGTACTCTGTCCTCTGCTCTGGTCAGACCACATCTGTAGTTGCCTGTTTGGTTTTGGGTGCCACACTCTAGAGAAGACATTTAGAGTTGGAAGCCATCCAGAGGAGAGTGACCAGCTTAGGGAACAATCTTGAAACAATGCTATAGAGAAACAATTTAAAGAACTAGGAATATTTAGCCTAGAGAAGAGAGCATGATAATTGTCTCCAATTCAAAAAATTATAGAATTTGAGAATTATACAGGAAATCTACTCCAGCTTCCTATTTAGGTACTTAAAGCTCTGTCAAGCAGAAGAGCATTCAGACTTGCTCTACTCATCCTCAGGGGACACACTAGGAGTTATAAGCAAAAGTTGGAGCAAGGATTTCAGTTCAGAGGAAACATTATATCAGAGCTTTCCAAAAGTGGAATAAGCAGCTTCAGAAATTAGTGAGTTCACCATTACTGAAGGCTTCCTAGTTGATGTCAGACAAGCATTTGTCAGTGGTATTTCCTTGCATATAAAACAGGTGTAGTAATATTTGTGCTCTTGTTCTTCACTGGTGATGGACAGCTACACGGCACAGTGGAGAGAGTATGGGGCCTGAAGTCAAATCTTGCCTTTAACACTTGCTAGCTGATCCTGGGTAAGTCCCTTAACCCTGTTTGCCTCAGTTTCTTCATCTACAAAATAAACTGGAAAAGGAAATGCCAAACCAGTCCAGTATCTTTGCCAAGACAACCCCAAATGGGCCACAAAGAGTTGGATGTGACTAAAATGACTAAACAACAACCAAACAACAACTTCACAGGGTAGCTCTGAGGAAATGATTTCTAAACCTCAGAGTGCCACAGAAATGTTAGCAGTATCATTGTTATTCTGTAAAGAAAAAAAAAAGATTCCTTTTTTGGAAAGGGTTGAGATAAATGACTCCATCCCTCAAAATTTCATCCCATCTGAAGTTTTCATTTTCTTTATTCTCTGTCCTCTCAACCTTCACCAGA
Organism: Petaurus breviceps papuanus; assembly: GCF_028583685.1. Taxonomy (NCBI): domain Eukaryota; kingdom Metazoa; phylum Chordata; class Mammalia; order Diprotodontia; family Petauridae; genus Petaurus; species Petaurus breviceps. The sequence goes on along the minus strand of NW_027185754.1, from coordinate 24,148,330 downwards.
ATCAGCTGGGGTGACCTCTCCCCCACTGCCATGCCACCAGTGCATGGTTTGGACATCACTCCCATGGTGCCACCTTCTCAAAAGATGGATAAAACTCAACCTGCACTGAGAGACAAGAATTGAGCTCCTTGGGATTGCCTGTGACTCTGAAGGGAAGTATTTGTCTTAGACAAGAAAGAAGGAAGGAACAAGTTCTTGGACTGGAGTCTGGGTGAGGGAGAAATGGAGGACTGCCACTTGGGGCTGGTAATTTTTCCCACAAATAACAAAAAATGTGGAATGTCAGAGCTGAAAGGAAACCTAGCAATCATTGAATCATAAGCATAGAGTTAGAAGATACCTTAAAAACCACTGAATCCAACCCTTTCATTTTATAGATGAGAAAACCGAGGCACAGAAAGTTAAGTGACTTGCCCAGGGTCATACAGCTAGTAAGTATCAAAGGCAGAATTTGAACCTATGTCTTCCTGACTTCAGGTCCAATGCTTTAGCTACTATACCATACTGCATCTCAGATCATCCAGTACAATCCTTTCATTTTACAGAGGAGGAAACTGAGGCCAAAAGGGGTGGGATAATTTGTTCAAGATCCCATTGCTGGTAATTCTGGGGTTGTGTTTGATCCCAGGACCTCTAGTCTAAGTCTAGCCTTCTCTCCACTCTCCCCTCCCTGCTTTTCCCTGTATGCTGTAAGCCGCAGGACCAGGAGGGGTAATATGGGGGGAGCTGTGTGAGACGGAAGGCTTCTACAAGGCCCAGCTCAGAATGACCAGGGTGCCTTGTAACCGGGAAGCTTCTACAGCAAACCACATTTCCTGATATTAAACCATTACAGGAGGCCTTGGAGGGCAACCCTAAGTATATAGATTACATTCTGTTTTGAATTCTTGGTTCAACGACTTTCAAATGAAACCATGTTTTCTGGATTTAAGTAGATCTGGGAAGGGAAAGGTCAGGGCAAGTCCTGACCCTCCAATCGTATTTGGCTCTGAGGTCGTCCAGGGGTCCCCATGCCATGCAACAGTCAAATCACTTGTGTGACCCTGGAAAATGTCATTGGAGGCCTGAGGAGGTGGGGTTTCCTGGAAGTCTCAAGCTGTGTACAAAGAAAATAGAGATCATAGATTGTTAAGGCTTAAAGGGACCTGAAAACATTGAGCTAGTACTGAATTCAAGCATAGAATATTAGAACACAGAATGGCAAAGCTAAAAAGGGACCTTTAAATACAGACTCTTAGAGCTTTGAGGGACATGTCACAAGGTACAGCAAGTGCTTAATAAACACTTGTTGACCGACTCGACTTTAGCACATCCCAGAATCAGAGCATCCCAAGGTCATAAGGAGCCTTTTAGGACATATTTGTACCCCATGCCTGAGCAAGAACCCTCTACAATTTCCCTGACAAATGGCCATCCAGCCTTTCCTTGAAGACTTCTAGTGAGACTGACCCCACTGCCCTCCTGTGAGGAAGCGTCTTGCACTCTCGCAGCTCTATTTATTAGGGAGTCTTTTCCTTACATTAACCTCAAGTTTGCCTCTCTGAAACCTTTACCCATTGCTCTTAGTTTTGTCCTCTAGGAGGGGCCAAGTAGACCAAGTCAAGTAAACAAGCATGTATTAAGTGCTCACTATATACCAGGCGCTGTTGCTAAGTACAGAAAACTATACAAACACACTTCCTGCCCCTCAAGGAGCTTATATTTTAATGGGGGAAACAATGTGTAAACAACTGTGTAGATAACAAGACATTCATATACTAAATGTAATCAGGGGTATACTGGGAAATGTAAACTGGTAAACTCTGAAAAAATAATTAAGATAGCTTTCTCAAACTGGTATGAACTAGTTCCAGTATACCACTGGATGGAATGGACTCTTTCAAAAGAAGGCATTAGTTGAAGGGACAGGGTAAACCCTCTTGGAGTAGGTGGGGTTTGGAATGAGCCTTGAGGGGATTCAGGGAAAGCACAAGATTGAATGAGGAGCTGGAGTATTTGAGGTATGAGGATAGCCAACAACAAGGCAGGGAGACAGAAAGTGGGATCTCATGTTCCAGGGAATCCAAGTAGGTCAATATTACTGAAACCCAGAGTGCATAGAAGAGAGTAAAGTATAAGAAGACTGGAAAAGTAGGAAGGAGTCAGGTTGCCAAAAGCTGTAATGGTAGACAAAGGAGTGTTTATATTTGATCCTGGAAGTAATAGGGAAGCATTGCAGTTCACAGAGCAGGAGATGACATGCTCAGACTTATCATTTTAAAAAAATCACCTTGGCAGCTGAATGGAGGATGGTTTGGAGTAGAGACTTGATACAGGGAAAATTATTAGAAGGTTATTCAAATAGTCCAGGAAAAATGAAGAAGACCTGAACAAAGTTCATGGCTGTATGACTTATGAGAAGGGCACATATATAAGAGATGTTGTGAATAAAGATATAATAAGATTTGAAAGTGATTGGATATTTGATGTAATTGACAGTGAGGAGTTTAGGATGCCAAGTATTGCAAGCCTGGGTCACTAAAGGATGCTAGGACCCTCAAAAGTAATAAAGAATTTGGGAAGAGGGAAGAATTGGGGGGGGGAGGAGAAAATTAGCTCAGTTTTGGATGTGTTGAGTTTGAGATGGCTATGGGACATCTGATTCAAGATATTCAAAAGGCAGTTGGTGATGTGCTCCTAGAGTTTAGGAAAGAGAGTAAGCATGGGAATCATAGAGGTGATAGTTAAACCCATGGAAACTAGTGAGATTACCAAGAAAGGTCATATAGAATAAGAGGGAGGGACATCCAGTTGGTTTGCATGATATAGATGAAGCAGCAGGAAAGGACACTGAAAAGGAATGGTCAGACATAGAGGAAAGGGACCCAGAGAAAACTCTGCCTTGAAGACATCATGGAGAGAGATTATTCAGAAGAAGAAGGTAATCAACAATGTCAGATGCTGCAGAGGTCACAGAGGATCAGGATTGAGAAAAAGGCATAGATTTGGCAATGAAAGGATCGCTGCTTTGGAGAAGGTAGTTTCAGTAGGATGACCAAGTCAGAAGCTATATTGCAGAGGATTTAGAAGAGAATTTTCTGAAAGTAGAGGCACAGATTTGCAAACTGCTTTCTCAAAGGGTTTAGCCAAGAAGTGGGGAGATATAGGATGACAACTAGCAGAAATGGTCAGATCAAGTGGGAGATTTTTATAAGGATAAGGAGGCATGGGAGTGTTTGTAAACAGCTGGGAAATATCCATTAGATAAAGAAGAACTGAAGATAATGGAGGGATTAGGGAAAGCAAAAGCAATCTGCTGAAGTCAGGAAGGTATGGGATCAAGATTGCTTGTGGAGGGGTTGGTTATATTAAGGGATTGGTCTTCATGCAAGACCAGAGTAAAGTAAGAGAATGGATTAAGACATTTGAATATTGTGGGATGAGGAGAAGAGGAAAGAGGACCTCTCAGCAAATGGCCTCATTTTTTTCAGGGTTTGTTGGAGACAAAATCCTCACTGAGATAATGGGGAGGGAGGAGAGGTAGCATGAAAGGCTTATGGAAGGAAGAGAAAATATGGAACAGGGTTTATGGAGAGTGAGACAATGAATGAATTAGGTAGCAATAGAATATTTGCTTTTATTCAGTGAGGACTTAGTTAAGATTAGATAGCCTAACTTTGTACAAGATAAAATTAGTGTGGTTTTATGCTTTTATTCAGTGCCATTCAGCAGCACTTGAACAGGAAGTGGATGGTGGGAGGAATCCAAGGTTGAGATCTGCCAAGGGGTCAAGGATTTTGGAAGTCGAAGATAACGTAGGATTGAGTTGATTCACAAAGGATTGAGGTAGAGAAGGACCAAGAATATAGCCAGTGCAGAGATAATGGTCCAAAGAAGAACAGAGGAATAAAAGAAATAGAGGGCAAGATTATTACTAAGAGCAGGGCTAGGAGTCACAGACATAGGAAGAGATGGAATGATAAAAGATTATGATGAGATAAAGGTATTTCAGAGGGTGATGGCAAAATCAGAGGCCTGATCATCTCTGTGGTAGTGGAAAGAAATGGTTATGGGAATTAAATAGATTGAGGAACTAGGATGTTAGGGTATTTGAGGAAACATGTAGATAGACACAAAGATAGATATGTATATAAATATACACATACATACATGAACATGTTGAAATTTCTTAACATGAGGGCAGAAAAGATGGATAAGGGATTAAAAACTGTGAACCAGGCACTAAACTCATTCAGGAAGGAAGGAGAACATCCTGGGAGTCTGTAGATAACAGTCACTAGGGACTAGATGGGTGATAAATTGAATAGTGTGAACCTCAAAAGAAGACAGGTTATTTAGTGAAGATGAGAAGAAAATCTGGAAGTGGCAAGGAAGATCAAGGAGTGTTCCCAATCCTCATCTGTGACTAGTGAATCAGGGGCAATGAGAGAAAGAATAGTCAGTATGGGAAAGGGCATCATCAGAAGACAATTTCATCAAGAGAGATCCCAATCTCAGCAAAGGCCCAAAGATGGAAGGAGTGAGAAAGGAAGAGGTTTGAGATGAAAGTATGTTTGTTTATTTTGGATCAGGTATTTCTAGGAACATATTAGATGGGAAGAGTAGAATTGCCTTGGGGAGAAGATTGAGGGAGATCCTAAATCCTTTTATGCATGATAGATCATCAAATATTTGTTTTTGCTTTTTGGAGGGCAGGGCAATTGGGGTTAAGTGACTTGCTCAAGGTCACATGGCTAGAAAATGTTAAGGGTCTGAGGCTGGATTTGAACTCAGGTCCTCCTGACTCCAGGGCTGGTGCTCTATTCATTGTACCACCTAGCCACCCTGATCATCAAATATTTGAAGACAAATATCATGTCCCCACTAAGTTTTCTACTTTCCAGTCTAAACATCTTCAATTACTAAAGTCAGGTCCTCCAATGATATGACCTCTAGGCTGCTCTTCATACTGGTTACTATCCTCCAGACACTCTTCAGCTTACCCATGTTCTTCCTTTAAAAGACTTTTTCAACTTAACTGGCTGTTTATGTATAATAAAAACAAGAATGTAGCCAGGCAGAGCTTAGCTTTGTCTCTGTGAAGCTCCACTGCCCCATCCCCCCCCCAAACACACACACACACACACACACACACACACACACACACACACACACACTTACCAAATGCTCATCTGCGTGGGTGGGCAAAAGTGTTTTGGAACTGGGAAAATGGAAGACCTCAAACCCTAGAGACTTTAGCAGTTTTATTGGTGTGTAGCCTCTAGAAAGGAGAATGAATAAGTATACAAATATAATGCCTACCCTAAACTAGAGAAGACTCCAACAGAAAGACCCAAAGCCCTAATGACCAGGAATTGGAATTCAAATATTGAATTAAACCTACAGAAACTAGTTATTTTGCTATTTGTGTTCTAAAAAATTGGATCTGGGGACAGAGGATCTCCTCTTGGAGAACTAAAATTTGACTTAGCCAAGACTCTGAAAGGAAACAACCTTCCACATCCTTGAGGGAAAAAGTTAATAAGACTTTGTTCCTAGGTTTCAAATCCATGGATGATTGTAAAGGTTGATTCGTTTCTGGAAAAGCTATGGAAAGCCTCAGGGCTTTAAACTAAAGCAGCATGAAAGAGACCACTCTTCTCATGAGGAAGAGATAATACCATATCCAAGGACTCTAGCGGATGCCAGAAGTTAGAAACAAAGAGAAATTCTATTATCACTTACCCAGTGGAGCTATTTCTGCAGTGGCCAGTAGTGACTATGTGTCCTATAGTGCAGTGTCTGGCAGAGGCTATACATACATTGAAGCTATGTTTGGTGGAGGAGATGCATCCATCCTGAAGAGACAATGCCCCGTCTTAGAAACCACAGGGGAACAGCCCTTTTGGAAGCAACTTTCTGAACTTTACTTGCTGAGATCTTTCTGGGATTCTGATTTTTTTCATTCAGAATTGTTAATTATCTCATCCAGATCTGTTTCATCTGCAAATCTGATGAGCATAATATCGAAGTCATTGTCCAAATCATTTATTTTGCTGTCCTTGGTTTTTCTAACCAGTCTTATTTCATGATGAAGTTTAATGTACCTAGTAGTATTCTTATAGGATTTTATCATTGCTTTGTATTTATCAGCTACCTACATATTCTGTACACATACTTTAAGAATCCCTTTGCAATAAGCCCCTCAGCATGCATCCTCATCAATCTCTTAAGACAACACTTTGTTTCCCTCCTTATTGCAATCATTTCTATTTGTGTCTTCAGAATGTTATTCTTATGTGTTTCCCTGATATGCATAGAGGATGTCCTGTGAATGCTGGGTTTGTAGGTACACCCAGATGGAGTTCATCACCATTGTTCTTCTCCTTCCCCTCAAGAAAAGTTAGCAGTGGCACACCATAGCCATGCATTCCTATGGACCTGGGATGACTTCCCCTGTGGAATTTTATGTACTGTGTGTTAGATATCATGGATAAAAAGACAAAAATGAAACAATCTCTTCCCTTGAAGAGTTTATGTTCCATGTGAGGACAAAATATATACACAAATAAGTCTCAGTTCTTCATATGTAAAATGGACTGGAGAAGGAAATGGAAAATCACTCCAGTGTCTTTACCAAGAAAACCCCAAATAAATTCACAGAGTTGGACACAACTGAGGTGACTCAACAACAACAAACAAAATAATATCAAGAGAACACTGAAAACTAGGGGATCTGGAAATCAATCAACCAGTGAGCCTTTATTGATTGTCTGCTATGGGCCATCAGGTAGTGAGTATGCAAGTTTTAAGAATGAAAAGAAAGACATTCTATAGGATGTATCACCTGTGCTTCACTTTAAAGGATGATAGGGATTTTAAGATAGAACACAGTACCCTCTCAATATGGGGGATATTCTCCAAAAACACACAGATAGGAAACAACAGGTTTGGGATTTAGTCCATAGGCTAAGTTGGAATAGGTAGTTCATAAAAGGAAGTACAGTTCAGTACTGAGTAATGTAAATAATTGATCCTGTGAAATGGTCGCATGTATTCAAATTCACACTATTTGAAGTTATGTAAAATATGATCATTTGTTCCAGTCCAGTGGAAATTCATAGTACAAATTTCCATAACACAACCAATTCATGTGACTCCTTGTTCACACTAAATGAGACCTAACTGTAATATGAAATAAGACTGGAAGATAGATTGGAACCAGAGTATGGAGGACCTGTCAGGTTAGGTTGAGGATTTTATATTTTATCCTATCAGTTAAATAGGGACCCATCAAAGAATTTTTTGAGTGGATCAGTGTAACAGAATCAAATCTGTGTTTTTAAAATATTAATTTAGCAATCATTAGGAGGATGGATTGGAGGAGAAAGAGTAAAAAGAAGAGCAACAAAGAGACTATTATAATAGTCCAAATGAAAGGTGATGAACTAGGATGCCAGGTATATGAATGGAGAGCAAGGGCTAAGAGTAAGTAGTATTAGGAAGGTTGACTCAACAAGACTTAGCACATAAATGATCACTGGAAATGAAGATGGGGTAAGAGGAAAAGTTGTCCACCTGGCTAGTTGTAAGTATTATTTCACTACCGATCCTAATTGGAAAGATTAGAGAAGGGCTGATTTTTTGGGGTTAAAATATAACAAATTTTGCTCTGAACATTAAGAGTTAGAGGTAACTTCAGGGCATCTAGATAGAGATGTCTAGTAGGCATTTGATAGGTAATAATAGCCTTCAGTTTAGGAGAAAGCTTAGATATTTGAACATGTTGAAGTTGAACATTCACCAAGAGAGTGCAGAAAGAGAAGAGAATCAAGAATATAAACTTAGGGGAGGCCCACGAATAGTGAACAGGAAAAAAAATGATGGTGAGCAAAGTAGACTGAGAAGAAATAGTTGGAAATATAAGGGGAATCAAGAAAATGCAGTATCATAGTATCCAAGGGGAGGGGAATGATAGTAGTGTCAAAAGCTGCAGAGAAGATCCTAGGATCATAGATTTAGAGACAAAAGGAGCCCCAAAGACCAACTTGTCCCACTCCCTCATTTATAGATGAGGAAACTGAGGCCAATAAAGGTTAAATGTCTTGTCTATGGTCACATGAGTAGTAAGTATAATAAAGTAGAATAAGGACTAAGAAAAGGTCATTGGATTTAATTTTTAAAATCATGGGTGACCTTGGAGAAATTAAATAGAGTGGTTAATACCCATCTAATTGCTTCTATGAACCCTATTCTCTACAGATGTTGAGTACATGTCAAACTATGCCTAGTTTTCCTTTCCTCTCTCACATGTTTCAAGATAGAATAACCATTTCCAGGGAGCCAAGATGGCAGAGTAGAAGCACGAACTTGGCATGAGCTCCCACCCCAACTACTTCCAATACCTGTAAAATATGACTCTAAAAAAACTTTAGAGCTACAGAACCCACAATGTGACAGAGAGAAACAAATCTCCCACTGAAGGCAGCCCAGCAGGCTGACAGGAACAGTCTATCACACTCAGCTGGGAGCTGAGCCCAGTCCTGCATGAGCTGCATGGTTCCAGACCCAGGGTGGCCCTGATCAGCAGCACAGACTGGCTGGAGCAGACTTCAGGAGAGTGAATCACCAGCAGCTTTGGTGGTTTCCAGACTTTTCAACCCATAAACACCAAAAGAAAGTAAAAGTTCAGTGGGGACCTCTGCTGGAACCCGGTGAAGGAAGAACGAGGTCTGGCTCCTGCCCGAGGGCGAGAAGTGACAGAGGCATGGGCTGCAGCTGCTGCTGTGTGGCTGCTTCCAGAGTTGCTGGCCTGCAGATCATAGGGGGACCAAGCGACCATTCAGAAGGTAATCGCTCTTGCTTTGACCTGATTGGTCTGGATTGTGGTCTTGGGTGGTGGTCCTAAGGTGTGGCCAGTGTACCAGAGCTTGTGGAGGCTGTAGAGAGGGCATCCTCTTAATAGGTTGGGGAGCTAGGAAAACCCCAGCAATTTGGGACAAAGCTCTCTCCACTCTGGAAGGCAGAGTTCTACCATGGCAAAGAGTTCAAAAGTCAAGTAATTGGCTGGCAAGATGAGGAAGCACAATCAGACCATAGAATTCTTTTTGAGGACCAAAAGGATCAAAGCTTGGAATGCGAGGAAGACAATGAAGTCAGCACTCCTGCATCAAAAGTTTCCAAGAAAATTATGAACTAGTTACAGGCCATGGAGGAGCTCAAAAAGGATTCTGAAAATCAAGTAAAAGAAGTGGAGGAAAAATTGGTAAGAGAAATGAGAATGATGCAAGAAAATCATGAAAAGCGAGTCAACAGTCTGCTAAAGGCTAAAATGCTAAAAATACTGAAGAAAATAACACCTTCAAAAATAAACTAACTCAAATGGCAAAAGAGGCCCAAAAAGTCAATGAGGAGAAAAATGCCTTAAAAAGCCAAATTTGCCAGACGGAAAAGGAATTTCAAAAACTCACTGAAGAGAATAATTCCTTCAAAATCAGATTGGAGCAATTGGAAGCTAATGACTTCATGAGAAGTCAAGATACTATAAAACAGATGCAAACAACTGAAAAAATAGAAGGCAATGTAAAATATCTCATTGGAAAAACCACTGACCTGGAAAATAGATCCAGGAGAGATAATTTAAAAATTACTGGACTACCTGAAAGCCATGATCAAAAAAAGAGCCTAGACACCATCTTTCAAGAAATTATCAAGAAAAATTGTCCTGATATCTAGAACCAGAGAGCAAAATAGAAATTGAAAGGATTCACTGATTCCTTCTTGAAAAAATATCCCCAAAAGAAAAATCCTAGGAATATCATAGCCAAATTCCAGATTTCCCAGGTCAAGGAGAAAATACTGTAAGCAGTCAGGAAGAAACAATTTGAGTATTGTGGAAGCACAATTAGGATAATACAAGGTGTAGCAGCTTCTACACTAAGGGACTGAAGGGCTTGGAATATATTCCAGAGATCAAAGGAGCTAGGATTAAAGCCAAGAATCACCTACCCAGCAAAATTGAGTATAATGCTGCAGGGGAAAATATGGTCATTCAATGAAATAGAGGATTTTCAAGCATTCTTATGACACTTTCTTTTTTTTTTTTTTTGCTTTTTTTTTGAAGGGCAATTGGGGTTAAATGACTTGCCCAAGGTCACACGGCTAGTTTTGTGTGTGTGTGTGTGTGTGTGTGTGTGTGTTAAGTGTCTGAAGCCGGATTTGAACTCAGGTCCTCCTGACTCCAGGGCTGGTGCTCTATTCACTGTGCCACCTAGCCACCCCCAATTTTCAAGTATTCTTGATGAAAAAAAAAACAGAGCTGAACAGAAAATTTGACTTTCAAATACAAGAAGCAAGAGAATCATGAGAAGGTAAACAGGAAAAAGAAATCATAAGGAACTTATTAATGTTAAACTATTTATATTTCTACATGGAAAAATGATAATTGTAATTCATGAGACTTTTCTTAGTATGAGGATAGTTGAAGGGAATATATGTGTATATTTATATATATACATATATATGTATGTATAGGAGGGTGTAGGTATGTATAAATAAATATATATATGAGTGTGTACATATGTGTGTACATGTATACCTAGACAGAGGGTGCAGGATGAGTTGAATATGAAGGGATGATATCTAAAAAATAAAATTAAGAGGTGAGAGGAATTTATTGGGAGGAGAAAGGGAGAGATAGAATAGGATAAATTATCTCATATAAAAGAGGCAAAAGAAAACAGTTACAATAGAGGGGAAAAGGAGGAAGGTGAAAGGGAATGGATCAACCTTACTCTCATTGAATTTGGCTTGACGGGGGAATAATATACACAATCATTTGGGTATCTTACCCTACAGGAAAGTAGGGGGGAAGGGAATAAGAGGGGGGATGATAGAAGGGAGGGCAGATTGGGGGAGAGGGTAGTTAGAAGCAAACACTTTTGAAAAGGGACAGGGTCAATGGAGAAAATAGAATAAGTGGGGAGCAGGACAGGATGGAGGGAAATATAGTTAGTCTTTCACAATACAGCTACTATGATGGGGCGGCTAGGTGGTGTAGTGAATAGAGTACTGGCCCTGGAGTCAGAAGGACCTGAGTTCAAATCCAGCTCATACACTTAACACAAAACTAGCCATATGACCTTGGGCAAGTCACTTAACCCCAACTGCCCTACCTTCCCCCCTCCACAAAGTAAAAAGAAAAATCTAAAAAAATGAAACAATATAACTACTATGGAAATGTTTTTAGTATCTACACATGTACAACCTATATTGAATTGCTTATCTTCCAAGTGGGGGTGGGTGAGGAGGGAAGAAGGGAAAGAATCTGGAATTCTAAAGTTTTAAAAACAAATGTTAAAAAATTGCTTTTTACATGCAACTGGGAAATAAGATGTACAGGCACTGGGGTATAGAAATCCATCTTGCCCTACTAGAAAATTAGTGGGGAGATTGGGGAAGATATAAGAGAGAACAGATTGTGGTAAGGGGCATTCAGTAGGCTCACCGTTTTGGGGTGGGGTAGGGGAAAGACTGGGAGAAAAATTTGTAACTCAAAATCTTGTGAAAATGAATGTTGAAAAGGAAAAATAAATAAATAAGTAAATTGGAAAAAAGAATAACCATTTCCCCCAAGGGGCTCATAGTTTCCAACCCAGTAACCAGTTCCTCTGTACTGTTTTCACTATTATTCAGTCATTTCAGTCAAGTCTGACTTTTCCTGATCCCATTTGAGGTTTTCTTGGCAAAAATACTGGAGTCTTTTTCTATTTCCTTCTTCAGATCATTTTACAGATGAAAAACTGAGGAAAACATGTTTAAATTACTTGCCCAAGGTCACAGAGCTAGTTAGTGTCTGAGACTAGATCTAAACTCATGAAGATGAGTCTTCCTGACTCCAGGCCCAGCACTCTAGCCACTCTGCCATCTAGCTGTCCTACTTACTAGTCAGCACTAGATCCTAAAAATACTTCTCCTTATAGATTCCTCTATTTTTTGAAGGATCAGGTTATCACTAAGGAAATAAAAAACTTATTACCTGCTTTGCTTCTGGCAAAGTGAAAGTTTCATTGAAGATCCAAGAAACTGAAATCCCCAATCACTACTAAACCATGGTTCTATGTCATCTTTCTCCTAAACTCATATAGTCTGATAACAATATTGCTTATGTTTTTTCCTTTGTTGACCTTCATTCAAATCCTTTTCATTGTGCTCTTCTCTTTTTCTGGTTTTCCTCAGATGAAAAACATATTTTAAAAATATATTTGTATTTATTTCATTAAATATTTCCTAACTACATGTAAAAAAAAATTAACAATATTTTTTTTCCAAAATGTTGAGTTTCAAAATTCCCTGCCTCCTTCTCATCCTACCCCCTCCTTAAAAAGTCAAGCAATTTGATATGGACTGTACAACTGAAATCATGCAAAACATATTTCCATATTATCCATGTTGCAAAAAAAAAGACCAAAAGAAAAACCCCAAGGAAAAAACATGCTTCATTCTGTATTCAGAATTAATTAATTTTCTCTTTGGAGGTGGATAGGATTTTTCATCATGAATCCTTTAGAACTGTCTTGGATCATTGTCCTGATCAGAGTGGCAAAGTCTTTCACATTTGATCATCCTTAAGGTATTGTCGTTAATATGCAAAATGTTCTCCTGGTTCTGCACGCTTCACTTTGCATGAGTTCATGTAAGTCTTTCCAAGTTTTCCTAAAACCATCCTGTTCATCATTTCTTATAGCACAATATTATTCCATCAAAATCATATACCACAACTTGTTCAATCAGGCATCCCTTAGATTTCCAATGTTTTTGTCACTACAAAAAGAGTTGCTATAAATATTTTTTGTACAAACAGGTCCTTCTCCCTTTTCCTTAATCTCATTAGGATACAGACCTAATGGGTATGCAAGTTTTATAGCCTTTTGTGTATAGTTCCAAATTATTCTCCAGAATGGTCGGATTAGTTCACAACTCCACCGACAATGCATTAGGGTCTCAATTTTTCCACAACCCTTTCATCATTTTGCCATTTTCCTTTCTATAATGTTAGTCAGTCTGATACATGTGAGGTAGTATCTCAGAGTTGCTTTAATTTTCATTTCTCTAATCAGTAGTGATTTAGAGCATTTTTTTCATGTCACAATTGATAGTTTTGATTTCTTCGGAAAAATGTTCCTATCAATTGACTATTTATCAACTGGTGAATGACTTTTTTTTTTTTATAAATTTAACTCAGTTCCCTCTTTATTTGTGAAATGAGCTCTTTATCAGAAAACTTGCTCTAAATTTTCCTCAGTTTCTTATTTTCTTTCTAATTTTGGCTGCATTATTTTTATTTGTGCAAAAACTTTTAATTTCATGTAATCAAAATAATCTTTTTCACTTTGTGTGATACTTCTATTTCTTGTTTGTCATAATTTTTTTCTCTTGTCCATAGATCTGACAGGTATACTTTCTCATGCTTCTCTAATTTACTTATGATATCACTCTTTATGTCTAAATCATTTGTCCATTTTTACCTTATCTTAGTGTATAGTGTAAGATGCTGGTCCATGTCTAGTTTATGCCAAACTACTTTCCAGTTCTCCCAGTAATTTTTGTCAAATGATGACTTTTGTCCCAAAAGCTAGGATCTTTGTGTTTATCAAACACTAGATTACTATGGTCATATACTACTATGTATTCTGTAACTAATCTATTTCACTGATCCAGAAATCTATTTCTTAGCCAGTACCAGATTGTTTTGAGGATTACTACTTAATAATATAGTTTAAAGTCTGGAACTGCCTGCATTTTTTTTTTCATTTATTCCCTTGATATTCTTGATCTTTGTTCTTTCAGATTAATTTTGTTATTATATTTCCTGGCTCTATAAAATAAGTCTTTGGTAGTTTGATTGATATGGCACTGAATAAATAAATTAACTTAGGCAGAATTGTAATTTTTGTTGTATTCACTCAGCTTACCCATGAGCAATTGCTCTTTCTACAATTGTTTAGGTCTATCTTTATTTGTATGAAAAGTGGTTTATAATTGTGTTCACATACTCTTTGGGTTTGTCTTCACCAATGTACTACCAAGTATTTTACATTGTTTGCCGTTATTTTAAATGGAATTTCTCTTTTTACCTCTTGTGACTGGGTTTTGTTGGTAGTATATAGAAATGCTGGTCATTATGTGAATTTATTTTCTAGTCTACAGCTTTGCTGAAGTTGTTAATTATTTCAGCAATTTTTTAAAACTTATTCTTTAGGGTTCTCCAAGCATACAATCATTTCATCTGCAAAGAGTGATAGTTTTATTTCTTCACTGCCTTTTCTAATTCCTTTAATTTCTTTTTCTTGTCTTATTAATTATAGCTATCATTTCTAGTACAATATTGAATAATAGTGGCGATCATGGACATCCTTGCTTCACATTTGATCTAACTGGGAAGGCTTACAGATAATGCTTGCTCCTGGTTTTAGATAAGGGCCTATTGATTCCTACACTTTCAGGTGTTTTTTTTAATAAGAATGGGTATTGTGTTTTGTCAAAGGCATTTTCTGCATCTATTTTTTTGTTTTTGATATTAACATGGTCAGTTAGGCTGATAGTTTCCTTATTTTTTGTATTCCTAACTTAAATCTCACATGGTAATACTGTGTGATCTTTGTGACATATTGCTATCATTTTCTTGCTAGTATTTTATTTAAAATTTTTGAATTGATAATCATTAGGGAAATTAATCTACAATATTCTTTGTTTTTGCTCTTATAGGTTTGGTATCAAAACCATGTTTGTGTCATAAAGGGAATTTGGTAAGACTCCTTTGCCTATTTTTTGTTTTTTGTTTGTTTGTTTGTAGGGCCACTGGGGCTAAGTGATTTGCCCAAGGTCACACAGCTAGTTTTTGTGTTGTTTCTGATGCCAGATTTGAACTCAAGTCCTCCTGATTCCAGGGCCCATGCTCTATTCACTGTGCCACCTACCTGCCCTGTTTGCCTATTTTTTCAAATAGTTTATATAGTAGTGGAATTAATTGTTCCCTAAATTGTTTAGTAGAATTCACTTGTAAATCCATCTGGTCCTGGACATTTTTTTTCTTAGGGAGTTCATTGATGGTTTATTCAATTTCTTTTTGTAAGATAGGGTAATTTAGGTATTCTATTTCTTTTTCTATTAATCTGGGCAGTTTGTATTTTTTGTAGATATTTGTCCATTTTACTCAGATTTGTCAGTTGTACTAGCATATGATTGGGCAAAATAACTCTCAATAATTGCTTTAATTTCAACTTCTTTGGTTGTACATTTACTCTTTTCCTTTTTGATACTAGCAGAACTAGTAATTTGGTTTTCTCATTTTAAAAAATCAAGTTAGCCATTGATTTATCTATTTTATTGTATTTTCCCCAATAAAACCAGGTCCTAGTTTTATTTATTAGTTCAATGTTTTTTTTTTTATTTTCAATTTTATTAATCTCTCCTTTGATTTCTAGGATTTCCATTTTGGTGTTTAGTTGGGGATTTTTAATTTGTTCTTTTTGAGGTTCTTTTAAAAATTTAGTATTTTATTTTTCCCATTACATGTAAAAACAATTTTAAACATTTGTTTTTTAAATTTTGAGTTCCAAATTCTGTTCCTTCCCTCCTCCTTAACCCCCCTCATTGAGAAGGCAAGCAATTCCATACAGGTTATACATGTATATACTGAAAAACATTTCCATAATAGTCGTGCTGTGAAAGGAAACAAAGATCCCCCCCCCCCTTCCCAAAAAAAAACATCAAGAAAAATAAAGTGAAAAAAAAGTATGCTTCAGTCTGTATTCAGACACCATTAGTTCTTTCTCTGGGGATGGATAGCATTTTTCATCATGAGTCCTTCAGAGTTGTCTTCAATCATTATATTGCTGAGAATAGCTAAGTCATTCACAGCTGATCATCTTAAAATGCTGTTACTTTGTATACAGTACATTTCACTTTGCATCATTTCATGCAAGTCTTTCCAGGATTTTCTGAGAGCATCCTGATCATTATTTCCCATAGTACAATAGTATTTCATCATAATCACATAGCACAACTTGTACAGGCATTCCCCAATTGATGGACATCTTTCAATTTCT
The DNA here is from genome assembly GCF_028583685.1 of Petaurus breviceps papuanus. Lineage (NCBI taxonomy): Eukaryota > Metazoa > Chordata > Mammalia > Diprotodontia > Petauridae > Petaurus > Petaurus breviceps. The sequence continues at coordinate 24,132,242 of NW_027185754.1, read as the reverse complement.
AATTCTTTGCCCCCAGAAAACTGCTGTTATCATTTTTTTTTGTACATTGAGGTCCTTTTCCTTTTTGTTTTTTGTCTCTTTTGGGATACAAACCTATTGGTGATATTTCTATGTTGAAGGATAGTCCTTTGGGCATAGTTTCAAATTGTTCTAAAGAATGGTTGCATCAGTTCACAACTTCACTAACAGTATGATAAAAGTGTCTTAATTTTTCCAAAGCTTCTACATCCAAAGCCTCCAAGAAAAATATGAATTGGTCTCAGGCTATGGAAGAGCTCAAAAAGGATACTGAAAATCAAGTAAGAGAGGTAGAGAAAAATTTGGGAGAGAAAGGAAAGTGATGCAAAAAAATCATGAAAAATTAGTCAAAAGCTTGGTAAAGGAGACACAAAAAATACTGAAGAAAATAACACCTTAAAAACAGACTAGCCCAAATGATAAAAAGAGGTCCAAAAAGTCAATGAGGAGAAGAATTCCTTAAAAAGTAGAACTGGCCAAATAGAAAAGGAGGCACAAAAACTTACTGAAGAAAATATCTCCTTAAAAATTAGAATTGAGCAAATGGAAGCTAATGACTTTATGAAAAATGAAGAAACAATAAACTAAAACCAAAAGAATGAAAAAAATAGAAGACTGTGGAACATCTCTTTGGAAAAACAACTTACCTGGAAAATAGATCCAGGAGAGATAATTCAAAATATTTTTCCTGTTTATGCTTCTCTATTTTTATCCTGTTCCTCTTCTAAAGTATGTTTTTCTTCTGACTACTGCCTTCATTGATCTTCCCTTCCTTTTATCAATTCCCTTTCTCTTATTCCTTTCCTCTCCTACTTCCCTGTAGGGTAAGATAGATTTATATTGCCAGTTGAATATACATATATATGCATGTATGTGTCTGTGTGTATATAGTGTGTATATGTATCTACACACATATACATATTGTCTCCCCAAACCAATTTAAATGTGAGGTTCAAGCATTGTTCACCCTCACTCACCATTTTCCCCTTCACTGTAAAAGCTCTTTCTTATGCGGGTGGCTAGGTGGTGCAGTAAATAGAGCACTGGCCCTGGAATCAGGAGGACCTGAGTTCAAATATGGCCTCAGACACTTAACACAAAAACTAGCCATATGACCTTGGGCAAGTCACTTAACCCCAATTGCCCCTCCAAAAATAGCAAAAAAAAAAAAAAAAGAAAGAAAGAAAGCTCTTACTTACATGCCTCTTTCATGTAAGGTAATGTTATTCATTCTTTTCCCTTCCTCCTTCTCCAAGGGCAATCTCTTTTCTCACCTATTCATTTTTTTTTACGTCATCTCAATATAATCGACTCATTCCCACATCCTCTTTCTTTCATCCTTCTAACTTCCTATATAATGACAAAGTTCTTAGAAGTTTATATATATATATATATATATATATATATATATATATATATATATATCAGCTTCCTATAAAGAAAGGTAGATAGTTTAAGCTTATTAAGTCTTTTATAATTTCTTGTTTATTTTTATGTTTCTAAGCTTCTCTTAAGTCTTGGATTTGAAAGTCAAACTTTCTATTCAGCTCTGGTTTTTTCATTAGGAATAAATATTTGAAAGCCCTCTATTTCACTAAATATCTATTTTTCCCTGCAATATTTATACTCAGTATTGTTGGGTAAGCTATTCTTGGTTGTAATCACAGCTCTTTTGCCTTTTGAAATGTCATATTCCAAGCCCTCTACTCTTTAAGTGGTGCCTGCTAAATCTTGCAGGAGCTTGATGTGGGGTCATGGTATTTGAATGGTTTCTTTCTAATTTCTTGAAGTATTTTTTCTTTGACCTGCAAGTTTTGGAATTTGGCTGAATATTCCTGGGAGTTTTCATTTTGGGAATGCTTTCAGATCCATGCGGATGGATAGATTCTTTCAATTTCTATTTTACTTTCTAGTTCTAGGTTATTTGGTCAGTCCTTGATAATTTCTCAAAATATGATGTCCAGGCTCTTTTTTTTTTTGATCATGGCTTTCAGGTAGTCCAATAATTCTTAAATTATCTCACCTCAATCTATTTTCCAGTTCAGTTGTTTTTCCAGTGAGATAGTTCACATCTTCTATTTTTTCCCATTCTTTTTACTTTGTTTTATTGTTTCTTAAGATCTCATGGAGTCATTTGCTACCACTTGTTCAATTCTGATTTTTAAGGAATTATTTTCTTTGGTGAACTTTCATACCTCTTTGGCCAGTTGTACTTTTTGAGGAGTTATTTTTATCAGTGAATTTTTATGGTTCTTTTTCCATTTGACCAATTTTGCTTTTCAAAGTATTATTTTCTTCAGTACTTTTTGCTCCTCTTTTCCCAAGTTGCTAATTATCTTTTCATGAATTTCTTCCTTTACTTTTATTACTTTATCTTATTTCACCTCTACCACTTTTATTTGGTTTTGAAAATAATTTTTTTAGCTCTTCCAAGAATTCTTTTTGGGCTTGTATCCAATTAACATTATTTTTTTTCCTTTAAGGTTTTGTTTGTAGGTGTTTTGACTTCATTATCTTCTTAGTTATTGTCTTCATCTTCCCTGTCACTATAGTAATTTTTTGGGGTCAGGTTCCTTTTTTGTCAGTTGTTCATTTTCCCACCCTATTTCTTGATTTTGTTCTGGATGTTAAAAATCGGACTCTGTTCCTAGCCTGGGGGGAGGAGAGAGTTTGTCTCAAGCTTTAGACTTTTTTGCACTGCCATTTTCAGAATGAGTTCTGGGGGTTTGGAGGTTTGGGGTGCTTCCAAGATGATGCAATTTGGAGAGAGATGTGGTCATTGTACTCCTAATCTAAACTCTGGTCCTTCCTCAGGAAAAGGTCCTTGATCACTTGGGATTACAACCAATACTTGTCCTCAGGTCCTTGTTCCCTTGGAACCAGAAATGGTACTGTTCTTCACAGTCCCTAATTCCTTGTGACCAAAAGCAATACTGCCCCTCAGGGCTTCCACTTCCTCTTGATTGAAAGTGCTCCTCTCCATCCTTGAACTATGACCCAGAAGTGGGTATGAACAATGTATTTGCCAAATAGAATCAGATCCTATATCTAGTGATAGAGATCCCCTGTATTCTCATTCTGACCAGTTGCTAGTTTCTCTTTACTGTCTCTGGCTTGAGGGCTCTCAAAGGGGCCACTGCTTCATTGCCATAACCTAATTCTACCACTGGCATTTCATCCATCTGGGCCTCAGGTCAGCCTCCATCCTGCTCCAGCACACGGGTCTCTCTTTCTGACCTCCTAAGTTGTCTTGAACTAGAAGAATGTCTCACTTGGAGTGTTGACTCTGCCACTCCAGAATTTTATTTGAGGAATTATTTTAAAGTTCTTTGAAGGGGAATGTTGGTAAAGCTCAGCAGAGTGCTTTCTATTCTGTCATATTGGTTCTGCCCCCAGAAGTCAGACTGAAAATATCTTTTTAATACACAAGACTTTACTGTGTAGTTTTCTGCCTTCTTAAAGTAAATAAGATATACAGTTCCAAAACCATATTGCAGGAATGTGTTTTTTTTTTTTTACCACCAAGTCTTAATCAGGTCAAGTATGCCCCCTTGCATTAGGTTCTTCACCTTGATAGTTTTTTCCTTCCATGTTTGAGCATTGGTATATAGCTATCAGATGCCATAAGTCTCATATGTTGGTTCTTTTTTTTTCTTGTGAATTTCCTAGCATCAATAGTAGTCCAAAAACTCATAGTGGTGTAACCTTGATTGTGACAAGATATCTCCACTCTAGATATGCCCCTCTTTCTGCCTGGAATCCCTTCTCTTCAGGGGAATTTTTCATGTCTGGAACCTTCCATGCCAGGAACTTACATGTCTTATGCACCCTTGATTATTAGAATTTCCTGACTGTGACATAAGAGAGAAAGATGGAATCAGACCCTTACCCCTCCCTTTACATCCTTATCCCCAGTGCATGGAATAATGAAGGACTCAGTCTCACCCAGGAGGAATGTTGAGTACATGGAATGACACGTGCCAAGTCCAGGAAGTACTTTCCCACAGAACAATCATGAATCTCTTCCTGAATGTTTCATGGTTGCTTCAAGAAATAGTGGATTCCCCATCATTATGGATCTTCAAGTAAAGACTGTGATTACTTGTTGGCAATCCAGGAGATACTCTCACCCTAGAGAGGATCCTTGGTCAGACACAAGTCAGACTATATCCCTTCCAACACCTGGGTCTAGCACCTCAGGATCTTCTATGACTTTGGGTGGGGAGATAGTATGGTACATTAGGATGAACATTGTATCTGGAGTCAGAGGATCTGGGTTCAAATCTTGCTTTTGCTTCTTTCTACCTGTGTGACCTCAGGCAAGTCACTTGACCTTTCTGAGCTTCAGTTTTCTCATCTATAAAATGAAGACATTGGACTAGATGATTTCTAGGGACATTTCCAACTCTGATCTTATGAACCTTTTTTTTTCTCTAAGCATCCATTTCCTCATATGGAAAATGGGGATAATAACACTTGTAATAGTAATCTCACAGGGCTATTGTCAGGATCAAAGGAGATAAAGGACATAAGAATCTATTATAACTAAAAAAAACCCTTCATTCCCTTTTCTCTTCCCTTCCCTTCCTTTCCTTGGCCTGCCCTTCCTTTCTCTTCCCTGGCCTCCCCTGATTTTGATAGATTGACTACTGTACCTGTTTGAAAGGTTCATCTACTTCCCTTGTTGCCTGTCTCCCCTTGTGATTCCTCCCTTGGGAGTTTCAAGTTAAGCCACCTAGTCTTCTCTTGTGTTACTTCAAAAATACCAGCTAAAGGTTTAGGGTTTTTGTATCACTAACTGCTCTAATTCATATGAAAAGGCCCTTTAAGTCACAGGGCAGTTGCAATGGAATGAGACAACATCTCTACTGTTCTTTTGGGACACTCTACTTACTCATTTCCATCTTTCAGATAACTCCAAGGTTTAATTTCCTTCAAGACTTAATTCAAACACTGCTCTCTTTTCCTGACCCCTTTCCCCCAATGCTAGTGCCTCACCTTCAGAAATGACTTTTTATCTATTTTATATATAGGTGTATATGTGTGCCATTGCCTTAACAAGCCAATGCAGAGAGTCATAAGCTAGATAACAATAATGACCTACTACTACTTATTAGCTGTGTGACCTTGGACGCGACACTAAACCTCAGTAAAGAAGAAAGAATGTCTTCATGGGAGAATTTGCACCTCAGTTGATCCTTGAAGGAAGATGAGGATTCTGATAGGCAAAAATAAAGAAAGAGTGCAGCCTAGCAAAAGTAACAGCCTCTGCAGTGTACGTGAGTAGCTGATGAACAGGGAACAGCTAGCCAATAGTCCTATTTGACTGAAATGTAGAATGCATGATGGGAAGTAATATGAAATAGGTCTCTAATTATGGTCTTGAAACCATATAGCAGAGGGCTTTAAATATCTGACTGAGGAGTCTGTGCTTTATCCTAGAAGCATTACAGAATAGCTAGGCTGCTGATGTTAGAACAAGTACTGATGGTGAGAGTGATGAGGGCTGTGGTGGTGAGGATGAAGACAGTAATGATGGGACAAAGGTGATGGTAATGGCTTAGGGATGGTAAGCGTGGAGCTGGGTAGGAAGCTGGGGTGTCCCTGGTTTAGTGCTGCCTCCTCTGCCTCATGGGCTGCCAGTTTGCAAAAGGAGTTGTGGATATGACAAGATTCATTCTCTATCTTCCCATCCTTCACTAATGCCTCAGGCAGTCCTATCACCTGGTCATACCCTCTCCTTCCTATGTTGGCTTACCAATCTGCTTAAATTCTGTCAGTTCTTTTCACATATCTGGAAGGTTCTTGCTGCCTCTGCTCACTGCAGAACCAAAAATATTTTTGGTAGTGTTAATGAAAGGAAGCATTTGATCCCACATGAATTTTTTGTTGCATTAATTAGCAATTTACTGAATAAATATTGCTATGTAAACCAACAATCATTTCCCAATAATTAAAATCTGTCTCAGATTTATCTAAAAAGCTCCTGTTGTGAGGATCAAGCTGATGGTAAGATCATGATTAGTAGCTGTGGCTAAGGAAGAAGACACAGAAAGAGGCTGGATGAGCATGGCCAGACAATAATAGTCAGAGAGAAGGACAGATGAAGCTGCCAAGTGGAGAATGGCACACCTAGATAATTCTAGACTTTGGTTGGAATATGGAAGGAAGGTTGATGATGGAATTGGCTCAGTGGTGTGAGGCCAGATGGAAAGGACATTTTTCTCCCCATGGAAGGACTCCCAGATCCTCTTTGGAAGGGAGTAATTTTCTGGACCAAATACTGGCCAAACTTTGGAAAAAGATTTTACCATGAATTTCTTCTAAAGTATGGAGAAGGTAAAGCAAAGGATATAGGCAGCTCCACTGCCATGAGCTGTCTGTGATTAGTTAATTTGTGGAGAAAAAAGAGCACTGGACATGGAGTCAGGAGACCATGCATTTCTGCCTAAAGGTAGGGGTGAATAGTATAGTACCTTAAAGTCCATTCCTTCCCTGGATTTCTGAGACAACGTTAATTCTCAGTGGGACCCTGGAGCAATGGCTTTCTGAAGTTAATAATAATGATAGCATACACCAGTGCCTTGCAGTTCTTGTGACAGGTTCATGAAGTATTTAGTATAAATGTTATTGCTATTTTACAAGAGAGGAAACTGAGTCCGCTTATAGAAATGAAATGACACCACCATGATCTATCACTATCTACATAATTTCTATCATTACCATAATCATAACCATTATAGAATTTCAGAATTAGAAAGAACTTCAGACGTCATAATCATTGCTGGTACCATCACCACCATCATCACTCCAATCATCACCATTCCATCACCATCACCACACTTTTTATCACCATCACCATTATCATTATCATAGAAATTACTATCACAATCACAAAAATCATTGACAACACCACCATCAACACCACTGTCAACATCACATAGCATCACTAATGTTTTTATCATTATCACAATTCCCAAACCTATCCCCACCACCACTATTGACATCATCACAAAATTCTAGGTTTATAAGGGCCCTCAGTGGGCATCTAATTCAACTCATACCTGAAAAGTAATCCCTAGCACAACATTCCCAACAAATGCTCAGCTATCCTTTTTCTGAAGACCTCCAGTGAAAGAAAATTCACCACCTTCAAAGGGAGCCCAATCTACTCTGAGACAGCTTAAATTCTGAGGAAATGTTTTTTCTGACATCAAGCTTAAATTTTCCTCTTTGCAAGATATATCCATTGCTCTTAGTTCTTCTCTCTGGGGGCCAAACAGAATAAACCTAATATTTATTCAGGAGACAATTCTCCACAAAATTGAAGAAAGTCATCATGTAGCCAACCCTCTAAGTCTTCCAAGATATATATGTGTATATATGTGTGCAGGTGTATATACATATATACACATGTGTATATATATGTATACACACATACCTCTGGATGTATATACCCACAAATATACATACACATGTAATATATATGTACACATAACATACACATACATGTATATATTCATATATATTTCCTTAGCTATCCTGGGCTGCCCACCTTTGGAGGCTATCTATCTTCTTAATGCATTGCTTGAACTATAGCAACCAAAACCGAATCTAATATTATAGATATGGCCTGATGAGAATAGAATGCTGTGGTACTGTCACTCACTCATTCCTGGAATGCCTGTCTCTCTAAACACATCCCAAAATTTCATCAGCTTTTTAAGCTTCTGTTTCACTTTATTTATACATATTGAACTTGTTCACTAAAAACAAAACAAAAAACCCAGATTTTTCTCTCCAGACAAACAGCTGCCTAACTGTGCCACTCTCATCTTGTCCTCACAAAGTTGATTTATTGAGCCCAAATGTAAGAATTTTGTGATCCTAATCTAAATAAACACATTCTAATAGCAGTCTTGCCAAAATGCAGATGGCACAAAGCCACAGGACACATTGTATTGTGTATGTAAGCACATTGGATAACAAAATCATGAACTGAAAGGATCTCCTCAGATTGCAATGTTTGGCCAAGTCTAATGAACTTTCACTGGGATAAATGAAAAGGCCTTCACTTTGGTTTTTTAAAATACATTTATTGGGGCAAGTAGGTGGTTCGGTGGATAGAGCACCGGCCCTGACCAGAGTTCAAATCCCCTCTAATCAGACACTTGACACTTACCAGCTGTATGACCCTGGGCAAGTCAGTTAACCCCAATTGCCTCACCAAATAAAATAAAATAAAATAAAATACATTTCTAGGTACAGGATGGGAGAGGCACGGCTAGACAACAGTTTAATGTAAGTGACCCTATAGAGCTGCAAGTTCTCTATGAGTCAATAGTTCCACTTAGAAACCCTCAAAGCTAATGCAATCAATCTGCATTAAGAGAGGCATAATATTCAGAATGAGGGAGGAGATATGGTATCATTATCCTTTGTCCTTCTCAGACCACCTCTGAGGTATTGGACTCATTTCTGGGCACTACTTTTTAGGAAAAAACATTGATAGACTGAAATGCATGCAATTGAGGATGACCAAGAAGGGGAAGGAACAACTATGCCATATAAGATTCTGTTGAAGGAATTAGAAATATTTTTCCTGTGGAAGAAAATACTTCAGTGGTTCATGTTCATGCTCTTCAATCAAGGATGTCAAAGATTGTCATAGGAAAGAGGGATTGGATTTGTTCCATTTGGTCTCTAAGGGAAGAATGGGGAACAATGCGTAAAAGTTGAAAAGTGATAGCATTTGATTCAACCTGAGGAATACATCTCTATAAACTAGAGCTGCCCAAAGGTGGAATTGGCTCCTTTCATGGGCATTGTTTCCGACAGATGACCGCTTGGAGGAGAACGTACAAGTAATTCCGTTGCGGGTATGAGTGGGACTAGATAGCACCTGAGTTTCCTTCCAACTTGAGATTCTAGAACATCCACATGAAAAGGAGTGTTTTTCTGTTTGGATCCATCCTGTGACCACTTATCCCTAAAACCCTGTTTCTGGGTGTGTTCAGAGTCAATGATATTGCATCAATCGATTGACCAGAGAAAAGCAGCTTCTCTCTGTACAAAGCCTTCATTTCATAATCATCCCCAAACAAAGCAAGTTGTCTCCAGACACCGTAATTTAGAACTGAAAAAAAAAAAAACCTGACAAACAAGAGATTCCAATCCAAACCAGGGGGAGCCAAGAATAGCGACTTTTAATTATATAATCTTTTTTTGATGAATTTATTTCTGACAGTTTTATAGGGTGACGAGAGAGTGCATTTTATATGCAAAAAAACCCATTATTCATTCTGGGCTGTGAAAGCATAAAAATTGTCAAATGATTTTAATACAGTTTTAAGTTTTATGTTTATTGTCAAGAAAAAAAGTCCACAGCAATTACTGAGTCACATGTCCCTTAAATCTTTGTGTTTCTGACAGCAAGAACAATAAAATATGTTTTTGCCCAAACCTTTTACCACTGAGATTGACAGGGCTCCAGAGACAGATGCATTTCTCCCTTTCTGAGCACCGATTATGGAGAATCAAACTTCAAGGCACTTTCTCAGAGCAGGAGAGATGGGGGTGGGGCTGGGAGTGAGAAGACATTTACCTCTCAGGGCTGTGAGGAGGCAGACCTGCTACTGGCTTCTCAGAAAGGAGCCAAGGACCCTGAGAAGAAGAGTTGGCTGGCTGTCATGATGCCTTCTCTGGCATGGGCTCAGTACAAACCCTTTGAGGAGCTTTCTTTCCCGTCATGGGGCCTCACCTTCCTCTTTGTTTGTAATAGCACATCTGGGGAGTCCATGCTTTCTGACACGCTCTTCACTCTGGCATATAAAAGAAGGCCCCCAAAGGGAACAACTTGGGAAGAAACCCTGGTCATGAACAATGCACTTCAAGGATTCATACCAGAAGTCCCTCCTACTCAAATTAAGCATTAATTCAAACTCCTCGCTTACACTTGCTCATTCATGCTCCCATAATAGGCACACCTAGATTCACCGAGCTCATCTATGCTAATCACTCTCTTCCTTTCTTTGTTCCTGTGCAACTTAAAGTCTTAAATAGTTTCCTGGAGCACTGAAAGGTATAATTATTATTACTCATAACAATTATTTTTATTGTTATTATCATTATATATAGCACATTAGGATTTGCAGAGTACTTTATATTTTATCCCATTTGATCGTTTCAACAACTCCGTTGCGTATGCTTTTATTATCCTCATTTTACAGATGGGGAAACTGAGGCTATCCATGTTCACCCAATCAGTATGTGTCAGAGGAAAGGGCTGAATCTGGGCTTGACTGACTCTGAGGCCAAGATCAAATGAGAAAACATACTTAGTGCTTTGCAGTTCTTAAAGCACTATGTAATTGCTACAATTACTATTGTTGTTGCTATGTGTGATGATGACCTTCTCAGCCTCATCTTCCCCATCTGTAAAACAAGGATGACAAGACATACTAGCTGCCTCATAAAACTATGACGAAGCCTAAAGAAGGCAAAGTGCTTACAATCCTTGTGTGAGCTGCATAGGCAGTATATTTTGGGGGAGGAGCGGATGATGTCAGCAATCCAGGTACCTTCCATCATGGAACCTCTCTCTACCAACGCAGATCGGCAATCCATCCATAACTTATAGTCTTAGAGAGTTTCCTGAAGATCCGAGATTAAAGAACTTGGTCATGGTTATAGTCTGCAGTGCCTTTGAATCATCTGAATCCATGCCTAGAATGTACTCCCTTCTTACTTCCACCTCTTAGAATCGCTGGTTTCCTTACAAGATGAATCTCAGACTTACATGAGACCTTTCCTCATCTCCCAGGATGGTGGTGCCATCCCTGAAATTACCTTGTTAATTTTGTATGTTTTGTCTATTTTTTTATATTCTTACATGTCTCCTCCTTCTAGAATATAACCTCCAGGCTGTATCCCCACCACCTAACACAATGTCTGGCACATAACAATAACTTAATAAAGACTCCTTTGTTGATTGCTTAATTAATACATCAGAGGCAGGATTGGAACCCAAGACTTTCTGACTTCAAAGTTTCCCCCCATCCATTAAGCCACATTCTTCCTCTCAGTACTTAGTACAAGTTGGTTTGTTTGTTTTCTACATGTACTAAACCAAAAGGATTTGGGGGGGGGAGAATAAACACACCCTAAAGTGGGTAATCCTTTTAGTAGAAAACCTATTGAGCAGATAGCTCACCAATCAAATATCCATTCTGTGGATGAGCCACTGAGTGGATAAATCAGTAGCAAAAAGAACCACTAAATGTATAATTCAGCCAACATATAACCAACCCACTCACTGGACAAATCTCTAAGTGAATAACAAATTGATCTGGTAACCCATTAAGCCTTAAACCACTGAGCAGATAAACTATTATAGCTTAGGAGAAAGAAACCTAAGTTTTTAGTCAGAAGACTTGAATTCCAATCTTAATTTAGCTACTGCCCATGTGCTTATCAGGAAAATGCGGGAGTTTGTTAAGTAGGAGGCAGCTAGGTGGCACAGTGGAAAGAATGCCAGGTCAGAAGTCAGGAAGACTCATCTTCCTGAGTTAAAATCTAGCCTCAGACACTTACTAGATGTGTGGCCCTGGGCAAGTCACTTAATCCTGATTGCCTCAGTTTCCTCATCTGTAAAATGAGCTAGAAAAGGAAATGCAAACCACTCCAGTATCATTGCCAAGAAAACCCCAGAGTAGGACAGAACTCAACAACAACAGTGTCTTTTCTAGGTCTAAAATCTATGAGCCGATGATTCCCTTGAGCAAATAACCCACCAAACAGATAAACTTCAGAGAAGTGAATGAGGTGCAGAGAAGATAATACACCAAGCAGATAATCAACCATAAAATTACTCTGTGGGTAACTCACTGAGCACATAACCTAGTGACAGAAACAGGGGATCTAGGATTTGCTCTGCAAAGTTTGGATTCAGTCAAAGGGCCACACTTGAGGACCTAGAGGGCCACATGTGACCTTGAGGCTGCAGGTTCCCCATCCTGGAATAGAGTAATGGTATTAGTTTCTGAAACTGGGTTCCGGAAACATCCACTTTATAGCTCAATTCTGTCCAATTTCCTTATCACTAAAATGAGGGCAGAGTTGGTTCTTTCCAGCTCCAGATTTTATAATCCCATAACCCTATAATCCCATTGATCAGATCACAACAAAGCAGGTAACCTAGTGGCAACTGGTAGAAAGAACACTGCATTTGGAATAAGAAGACAAATTCTCCCATTTCAGTCTGTGAAACATCTGCTCTCTGCCCAATCTCCTGCAGCTTCAAATTGTTTGCCATTAACTATGCCATGCAATTCTTATCCAGATCAGGCATTCTTCGCCTTCTGCATATCATAGACCCCCATGACAATCAGGGAAGTCTATGGATGTTTTCTCAGAATAAAGTTTTTAAATGCATAAAATAAAATACGTGGGATTGCAAAGGAAGGCAATAATACCAAAGCACAGTTATCAAATGATAAAAACAAACAGAAAATAAGCTCACAGCCCCGTGTTAAGAAGTTCTGTCCCAGAGAGAAGGCTATTTTGTGGGGATCGTATACACATATGCCATAGCAGGGGTGTGCTGAAGCCAGTTGATACCAGCTTTCAAGAGCCTATTGTTAAATTTATGCTTCAGTTCAGGGCCTGATTTATTGTTTGGTTGATTTCTAGACTTTAAAAAGTAATGGGGAAAATGTTAGCCATGGAGACTAAACTTAAAAATGGACTGGGCATACTTTTATTTTTTTGAATGCTGATTGTTCAACATTTCCTGGCACTCCCCTTAAAAATTCCTGGGAAATTTTTAAAAATAAGTTTTTATTGATGTTTTCTGTTTCTTACATCACTATAGTATCCCATATATCCCTCTCCTTCCACCTCCCAGAGAGCCATGCCATGACAAATAGCATTTCTTTAAGAGAGGAGTCATCACAAGCGTTGAATAAATTGAAAAAGTGTGAAACCAAGTACAATGTGTGACACATTGTATATAATAATACCTCTGACCTCCTTGAAGGGGTAGGTTGAGGATATCTTCTCATATTTCTTTATTTGAGTTTATAGGGAAATTCTTATGTCAATAATGAACATTGCAAACTAATATATTTTGAACTACCAAAACTGTGAACTATTAGGGGAAACTTTAATTCAATAATAAACATACAAACCTATCAAAAATGACTCCTATATAACGAAAATAGAATCCTAAACAATCATCCTAACCATATAAAATGCATAAATACACTGTTCCTATACCCAGTGGGGTCTTTGTGCCTATACAAGGAGTCACATGGACTTCTCAATTCCTAAGAAGGGACTGGGGGAGAGGGGAGGGTGGGTCAGGTTAGGAGACAGACAGACAGATAGACAAGGGGAAGAACATGAGAAATAAAAGCTGACCCTCTTAACTTGTTTCTCAACATCAGGGAAAAGAATGGAAAGAAAAAAACAAGAGAACTCAAAAGAAAGTGACATGGCAGGACCAGTGGCAGCAGTGCCCTGTGAAAAAGAAGGCAAAAGGACGTAGCAACACCAGGACCTGACTGTTCCCATCACCAATCAGAAGGAAGAAGGGAAGTAAAGTTCAAAGGCAAACATTTCAAACGATCTGGTTAAAGTCACACTACTTCTAGCAGTCAAACACTAGGCTGGAATCCGATTAAAATGCAATTGGAAAAAAAATCTTTTAAAAATACTATAGAACGCAGATAATGTTAGTATGTGGTTTTCTAAATGAATATATGGCCTGCAAGGATCCTTATGTAGAGTTTGATGACCCCTTGTTTTTTACTGAGTTTGACACCCTTGTTCTAGTCAACCCTGCCCACCTGCTAGGACCCATTCTCACAAAAAGCAACTACTAATGGGGATTATTACCACCAATGCATAATTCATTATGCAGATAACCCACTGAGCAGATAATCCATAGTTCTAATAAAGAACCATTGAGAGGATAATCCATTAAGTGGTCAACCAGTAGAGTGTATAGCTCACGAAGTCTTCATTGTTGTTCAGTCATTTTTCAGTTGTGTCTGACTCTCCTTGAAACAATTTGGTTTGTTTTTTTTTTTTTTTTGGCAAAGATACTTGAATGGTTTGCCATTTCCCATTTCTGCTTATTTTACAGATGAGGAAACAGAGACAAACAGGGTTAAGTGACTTTTTCAGGGTCACATGGCTAGTAAGTATCTGAGGTCAGATTTGAATTTAGGAAGATGAGTCTTCTTGACTCCATCGCCCCAAAGAACACAGTGGTTTATTTTCATTTGTATGAAGGGCTATTTATGGAGAGGAAGGAGACTTATTCTTCTTGGCCCCAAAAAGAAGAAATAGGAGTAAATGGAAGAAGGTGAAGAAAGGCAGACCAACTCAATGTAAGGAAAAATTCTCCTGAAATCAGAGCTGTACAAATGTGGAAAGGGCTGTCTTGAGTAGTAATGAATATCCCAGTCATTGGAAGTCTTCAAGCAAAGACCCAATGGCTGACCAGTTGTTAGGAATGCTGTAGAAAGAAGTTCAACAATGAGTTGATTATATTTCAAGTCCCTTCTAAATTTGAGGTTCTTAGATTTAATTCTTGAGGGAGGCAGTTAGAAAGAATCAGGATTGGTCAGGAAAGGCCTGGGGAAATTTGTATTAAGTTTAAAGTCAGAAGGTTTAGGTGCCACTCAGTGTGGAATTGTGAGATTTCTTTTATATTCATGCCTAATGACCTCCTGGCATAGTAATCCTGAAAATGCATCTTCTAACAAAAGTTTTAAAATAAATCCCAGAAAGTTCACTCTTATGGTTTCCACCGGCACTGATTTTAAACTATGTCATGTTTTTAAACTACTCTGGCCATGATCCCAACTGAAAATTGGGACTCCATCCCTAGAATTGCCTTGTGCTCTGATAGGTTATTTTATCTTGCCTGGAAGCACTTCTTGGCCATTCCCACATCGTGCTGTGGTGGGTGCAATGTCTCCCACCCTCTTTATGTGTTGTCTCCCTGTACTCTGACGTAAATTCCTTGAGATCAAGGCCACTCTTGCTTCCTTGTATTGGGATCCCTATTGATTAGCACAGTGCTTGGCACATAGTAAGAATATAATAAATACTTTGTCTACCAATCTGGAGTATGAGACAGTGTTTAGAAGGGGGAAAAAGTAATGGGTAGTATAACAGACATCAAGGTAAGGAAAAGGAAATCTGGGTCCAGAAAAAATATGAGCCCAATGAGTCAAATAGTCTCAAGGACTAAAGAATAAATCAATAGGGGCAGCTAGGTGGCACAGTGGATAGAGCACTGGCCCTGGAGTGAGGAGGACCTGAGTTCAAATCTGACCTCAAACACTTAGCACACAAACAAAAACTAGCTGTATGACCTTGGGCAAGTCACTTAACCCCAATTGCCCTACCTTCCTTCTCCAAAAAAAAAAGAATAAATCAATAAATTAATTTAAAAATTTAGTAATTGGCAGCTATATACCAGGCACTACACTAGGCACTAGGGATACAGAGACAAACATGCATCAGTTTCTGCCCTCAAGAAGTTTACATTCTATTGTGGAAGACAAAATTTAGAACTACATACAAAACAAATACAAACTGATTGTTTAGAAAGATGAAGAGGGTGAGGTATTAGGACTAGGGGGCCAGGAAAGACTTGTCAAGGTCTCACATTGGATTCAGAGATGTTTAGAAATTAATGGAGGACTCAATGCATAAATTGTCGAAAGATATGACAATTCTCAAAAATTATTAACCACATGAAAAAAAGTTCCAAATCACTAAATAGATAAATGCAAATCAAAACATACCTGAGGTTTCTCTTCACACTCAGTAAATTGGCAAAAATGACCCCCAAATTGGAATTAGCCAATAATGGAGATGTTTTATAAAGCTAAACACATTAATACATTGTTGGTGGAGTTGTCAGTTGGTCTAGACATTATGGAATGCAGTTTGGAATTATGCAAAGAAAGTGGCTGAAATGCCTTTGACCAAGAGATTCTTTTGCTACCCATGTACCCCAAGGGGGGGGTCCACTATCAGAAGAATTAGATTCCAAATATGGCAAAATATTTATACCAGCACTCTTTCTCTAGTATCAAAGAACAAAGTAGACAGATAGAAGCCTATGAATCAGACAGTGGCTGAACACTGGATATTCTCTGCCATAGAGCCTGAAGGCCTCAGCTCCTGTCTATTCTCCTGTTGTAAGAACACAAGAATGGAGCCTTAGAGATTATTTAGTCCTATCCTCTCATTTAAAGCCTGTGAGAAAGAGAAGCTAAGGTCTAGAGTTGGCAGTGACTTAGCCAAGGTCACACAAATAGTGAGTAGCACTGTTGGTATTTGAACCCAGCCCCTCACTCTAAACCCTCTGACTCTCTTCTCACCACATGTAAGGATACTCTCTTACTGAAAACATTTAAGAATCATTGCATTACAAGTATTTTTCTCAAATTTTTGCCCATTCACAGAAGGTTTCAGTACCCATCAATCAAATGCCAATGTGTCTGTGAAATGAGCAGTCAATTAAATTTCTGTAAGTTAACATCTCCCACTTCCATGTCTTTGTACAGGTTGCCTCCCATGTCTGGAACAAATGCCTCTGCCTATTAGAATCTCTATTTTCTTTAGGTTAATTACTTTTTAATATGTAAGAGCTTTCCTGTTGCCCAGCCATTAGGACCTCCCCCAAACCTTACCAAAATTACCTTGTATTTTTTTTTGAGGCAGTACTCTGTAGTGAATAGAGGGCCTACCATAGAGTCAAGATAATCTGGGTTCAAGTGCCACCTCTGATAGATACGGGATGTGTGAACCTGGCCAAGCAATTTAATCTCTTAGTATCCCCAGGAAATTCTCTGACACAAAGAGCCATAGAAGTATTTCTTCTCATATTCTTTTTTGGGGGGATGGGGAGGAGGAAGGGGAATTCTTCATCAGGAGCTTCCTATACTAACAAAAATCATAGGTCCAGGCTATGATTATAGTAGGCTGAATCTATGATTATATATATATAGATATAGTACATAATATTACATTAATGTATGACATATATGTGTGTACATATATATGTGTAATATTTACATATGTATATGTGAATGTGATTTCCCCTCTTTGACTGTATAAACTTATTGAGGGCAGAGATTGTTTCCATTTTTTCTTTGTATCTCCAGTTCCTAGCATGGTTCCTGGCCCACAGTAGGTGCTTAATAAATGCACATTGATTTACTGATTAAATGGGATTGACTAGTAGTTTGGGATCTAGAAAACAAAGTTCGTGGTTTTCTTTTATGTTTTATGTGGTATTTTTTTGTTCCTCAGAATGAAATGTCTTTTGT
Organism: Petaurus breviceps papuanus; assembly: GCF_028583685.1. Classification (NCBI taxonomy): domain Eukaryota; kingdom Metazoa; phylum Chordata; class Mammalia; order Diprotodontia; family Petauridae; genus Petaurus; species Petaurus breviceps. The sequence continues at coordinate 24,114,870 of NW_027185754.1, read as the reverse complement.
AGAAATACATAGTCATGAGGTCACTCTCAGCTAAGAGGCAGAGGGGTGGCAGTATTTCAGTGAAGAATCCCTGGGGTCTCTCCCAATTCCCACTATATTCAGCCCCCAAGAAGTCTCTGAACCCCCAGGAAGCTCCTCTCTGGGCTCTCTCCCTGGGAACTTCGTCTGTGGGCTCTTTATCCCTCCAGAGTCCGGTCTCTCTCCCTCTAGGCCTCATCGATGGGGTCTTCTTCCCTTCAGGCTTCTCCTATGGGGTTTCCTGCCTTCCAGGGCCCCCAATCTGTGATTTAAATTCCCTGATGGTCTTACCTCCCCTCTCCTCCAACCTCCTCTATCTATGGAGTCTTTCTCCTTCTGGGAATCCTCTTTGGGAGTCTCTGTCTTCCAAAAGCTCTGTTTTGTCTCAGTCCCTAGCCATTTTTTTTTTTTTTTGGACGTGAGGCCCTCTCTCTCCTTCCTATCCCACCTCCAGCTTTTGTCTTTCCCTAGGGCTTTATTGCTCCTTCCAGACCAGCTGTGACAGAAGATTGGGCCCTGGTCAGTGATGCTTCCCTGCCCCGAGCGGGTGAGAAATTAAATTCTCCAGTTGGCTGCTCTGGGGGCCTCTCCTGGCTCTGCCTGATCGTCGCTTCATTATTTTTTTGGCTGATAACTGATTGTGAGCTTGTCTTGTCTGCTTAGTGCCAGAGATACCGGTCCTTGCCACCCCAGTCCAGCTGTCCACTCACACCTTGCTGTTTTTCCAGACTTCTTGCCTCCTTAGCTAGAGTTTGGGGATGGCACGGGACAGGGAAAGTTCAACAGACTTTCCATTCTGAGGTCTGACCATTGGGTTAGAAGTCAAGAGACCTGAGTTTGAGTCTCACACTGTCACTGATTCATTGTGTGGCTTAGGACAAACCACTTTCTTTTTTTGAGTCTGTTTTCTCATATGCAGAATGAGGGTATCTCTGTGAGATGATTTCTAAGCATATTCTAACCTCTGACAGGGCATGAATGGACACCAACCCAATCCCTGATCTCCCTGCTTCCTGACTGGCCTCTCATTGATTCATTCACTTATCATAGGTCATACTTACAAGAATATTATAGTATACAAAGCTCTTACCTCACAACAACTTTATGAGGTGAGTGGTTTGTTTTACAAAGGAAGCCTCAGAGAGGCGTGAAGTGAGGGTCCATGTTCACACAGTTAACAAGGCTCAAAGTCTAAACTCAAACCCAGGTTTCCTGAGCTGGGTGCCCTTTCTACTACCCTGTTCATGAGAAAACATTTATTAAGCACCTACTGTGTGTTCCAATAGCCCCATGGATAAAAGTTGTAAAAGGAAACAATCCTCGTCTTTAAGAACTTTATACTATGGGGGAGGTGGGGAAGGTGTGTGACTTTGTGTGATCCAGGGAAGTGGGGTAAATACATGAGGACAGGATGAAAGACATATGGCTAGACAAAATGCCCATGAACAAGGGCTAGGAAGATAGATTTCGGGCTCGAAGTGGGATGCAGCAGAAACACATACCAACAACAAATACATGAAAAGCCTGATTCAGTTTGGGGTTGTGTTCATAGAAGCATGGCGTCCTTAAAGAGGGAGCTGCCTTCTGCCCTCACCAGATGACATCTGAAGCATGATGTTCAGTTCTGAGAACAGCCTTCTAGGAAGCACGTTAATAACCAGAGGGTATTGAGAGGGGTGAGATCAGTAGGGTAAGAGGCTAGGAACCAGGCCATAGAGGGCTCACTGAGTGAAATGAAGATGCTCAGCTGGGAGGGGACATAGCTTCAAGGGAGTATTGATACAACTGTCTTGAAGTTTTTAAAGGGCCATCACATGGAAGAGAGAAGTGGCTTTCTCTGCTTAGCTCCAGAGAGCAACTAGGAGCGAGGTGTAGAAGTCTCATCTCATCTCCCTATAAGGAAAAGTTAACGTGACATCAGAGTGATCCAGAGGTTGGATGACCTACCTGGAGAGATTGTGTTCAGGGGATTTCTGCCTCTCTGGAGGTCTTTAAACAGAGGCTATTGTAGAAAGGTATTCCAGCTCTAGCTGGACCACATGCCCTCTGAGATTACCTGTCGGCCAAGCCAACAAGCAATTATTAAGCACTTATTATGAGCCAGACACTGTGATAAGTGCTGGGGATTAAAAAAGGAAAGGGGCAAAAATAGTACCTGCCCTCCAAGAGCTCACATTCTAATAGGGAGAGCATATAAACAACTCTGTATCAATAAGATATATAGACCATTGAAGGGAAAGACTTCTTCAGGACAGTAGGATTTTAGCTCAGGCTTGAGCTCTAAGATTCTTTTGTTCTCTAATGAATATAATAAATATACAAATACTAATTTATGTTGGAATTTAATAAATGCATAACAATGAGGCAATCACAAGTGGATAAGAAAGTTGTAGAGAGAGGGGGAGGGAGAGAGAGAGAGAGAGAGAGAGAGAGAGAGAGAGAGAGAGAGAGAGAGAGAGAGAGAGAGAGAATAAATGTAAAGTCTTGCATTTAAGGTTTGTTATTTTAAATTAGTGGCACATATACAGGACAAGGCAACTGCAGCTAAACAACTGCTGGTCATTATATCTTCCTGATTTAATTTGATCTTCCTAATTCCAGCTCATTGATGTGGATTCTGTCATTCAATGTGTTAGCTACCCATCCCAGATTCATATGGACTGCAGACATGACAAGCTCACCACCTATGTCTTCATCTAAGTCACTGATAAAAATGTTGAACAACACAGGACAAGGACTGCTCCCTAGGGCTTTCCATTTGCCCTGCCTGTCTCCACTCTCGTATCCGAATTCATGTCAATTCATTAATTAACATTTTGAAAGTTTGGCAGTTTAATCAGATGCAAACCCATTGAATTGCACAATTTTCCTATTCACATGGCTCTCTCTTGTCCCCAAGAATACCATAAGAGACTCTGCCAAATACATTGTTGAATCTGATATAGTCCAATTCAACAAACATTGAGTGCTAACTATACGTACTGTTCATACACAGGTAAGAAAAATGAAACCTTCCCTGCTCTTTCCCTGCAATTTACCTTTCTACTGGAGGTGAACAACACATATGACAATAAATAAGTGATAAGATGGAATTATATGAGGAAGGGAACACTGACAATTGAACTGGAAGTGGGGAGTAAGGATAAGGAAAAGCACTGAAATGTTTGTTGAATTGAGGAAGGCATTTGACATATTACCTTTTTTTTTTTTTAAAAAGCAATTGGGGTTAAGTAACTTGCTCAAGGTTACACGGCCAGTTATTTCTGGGTGTGGTGCTGAGTATCTGAGCCTGGATTTGATCCCTAGGTCATCCCGACACTGGAGCCGGTGCTCTTACTCACTGAGCCATCTAGCCGCCCCTTGACATATTATCTTATGCTTTGTTTATGGACAAGATGGAGAAACATCACTTGTATAATAGTAACAATTCAACAGATTCACATTTGTTCAAATAGTCCTCAAAATGAAAGAAGTGGAAATTGAGCTGTTTTTTTTTTTTTAAATAAAGCTAGGTACTCTCAGAGGTGGAGGTGAGGAGGAAGGAGTGCATATCAGACACAAAGGACTCACTAAAGCAAAAGGGGTAGAGGAAACATTTGTTATAATACAGCATTCTTTTGATCTAACAGTCTAGTAGCCATGCCCCCCCCCCAAAAGGGAGCCAATTTATTTTGCCATGACTTGTTTTTAAAAACTGATTCTCTGTCCAGAAACAACTATTTCCTTTACTAAGTGCTTACCACATTTTTTGGTTTGGGTTTTGGGGGATTAAATGTAAATATAAAGGAGGTTAAATTTTATTTAGCCATCTAAGTTATTACATAATTAGCATTTATTGACAACTAACACACTGTAGGAAGACATGTGAATTGATCCAACCATCCTGGAAACCATTCCAATTTTTACCTATGCTAATAAAGTGACTAAAATGTTCATTTCCATATACAAAGAGGTCAATGATAAAAAGAAAGGTTCTGTATACATCAAAATATATATGGCAACTCTTTTTGTAGCAGCAAAGAACTGGAAACAAGGTAGATGCTTATTGATTGGGAAATGGCTAAACAAACTGTGCCTCATGAATGTAATAGAATATAACTGTACTGTAAAAAGGATCGAGAAGTATGAGAAGACTCAGATAGACTGATACAAAGTGAAGTGCCTGGAACCAAGAAAATAACATATGCAATATTACAAAAGGAATGAACAACTATAGCAATTTTTAAAAAATCAAACTGAATACTATGGACTTATATACGAGGTTGGCTCCAAAACTAAATATGAGAATGTACTTGCCCCTTGTCTTTTCAGAGATGGGTATATAATGCTGCATATAACATTGGTCTTGATTGATGTGTTGGTTAGAATTGCTGAACTGTCTTTTCCCTCTTATTTTCTTGTTAAAAGTTATGAGTCCCTAAAAAAGTGTAGAAGGAAAGATATGTTAGAAAATGAGAGTTCCCTAAAATAAAATGTATGAATGCACTTAAAAATAAAATTGAGATATTTGTCTATTTTCATATTCTCATGTTTCTCCATGATTTCTCAATGATCATTGACTACCAATCATATTGATAAGCTCTTTTCATGTCCTGGTCGTTGCTTGAGTTGAAAAATTTGGTCTTGTTTAGTCAAATGCTCTTTTATTACATCCTCTCCAGACTTGGTGTTCAATTTCCTTTTAACTATTAACAATTTTTATCCTGCTTATTCTGCTTGGTGGAAAGGATAGAAGGAAACAAAGTAAGAACCAAGTAAGATGTGTTTTCTTGCTATCATTTATTGCTAGATCTTAGACGGTAGGGCAAGTGGGGCAAGATTAGTGGAATGCCCCATTGATCAGCCTGGTATATCATTTGTTCCATTCCTAACCCATGGCTCAAATCCTATTTGCATGAGATTCTCCTAGTGGATGGAGATTGATTACTCAGTGCTCCAGGCCTCCTTCACCTGTGAAGTTGTCAAGAGCTTCAGAGAAGAGAGATCTCAGTCTTCAGGCTTCCAGCTTCGAAAGAAAAGACAAGTGTTTTCAGATTTTCTTCAGGAACAGTTCCCTGAAAAGAGAGAAAGACTCTGGGAAGAAGCCAGCATATAGAAGAGACAGTGCCTCAATTAAATCGGCTTTTTGCCAGAGTCTTTCTTCCCTTCAGGGGCATGAAGAAAATCTGATACCATGTGTCTTCTCTCTAGAAGCTGGAAACCAAAAGAATGAGTTCTCTCTTCTCTCAGTTCTTGCCAGTTCTGTCCTCACACATATCACAGCATTGAATAATTGATCTTTACCAAGGAGGAGAATCTTATGCAAAGACCATTGAGCCTCAAGTCATACAAGACGATGATTTGAGTTTTCCCTATCTTTCTTGGACCTAACATAGCTAAAAATGCATTTCTTTTGCCTTTATAATTTTCACAAACCTCAGTCCATTCTGAGATTTAGTCTTTCTGAAACATTTTTTACATGTCTTTGATCATTTAAAAATTTTTCCCTTGGTTACATATTTGTTTCCTTCTTTGATGCATATCATACCTAAATATGAGACCATCAGAGAACTCCCTATGCAGCTAAATTTGTTATATCAAATCTCAGAGTTGGAAGATACCTCAAAAGCCATTCAGTACAAAAGATGTACCTGTGAATGTCCAACCTAGACATGTCCAGCCACATCCAATCTCTACTTGAGAATCTCTAGTGAGGGGAACTTTTCTCCTGGGGCAGCCTATTCTACCTTTGAACAGCTTTCATTATTTGGAAATTTTCTTATATTGAGTAATAATAGACCTCCCTGTGCATTCTTCTACCATTGCACCTACTTCCTGGGTGGCAGTGCACAGTGCATAGGACTTGAGGTCAGATGAGTTGGGTTTGCATTTCATTTAATTATTCCATAAGTGCCGAATATGTTCAAGAACCTATGCCGCTTACCTGGGATAAACAGATTATGAAATGACTCAGTCTCTACCCCACAGTGTCCAAACATTAGAAAACATTCATTTCTCTGAAGTTTTTCCTTATATATCCAAGTCTGATTCTTTGTAACTTCTACCATTTGTATTTAGTGGCCCCCCCCCAAATCAAGTAGAACAAGTCTAATTTGTTAGGGACCCTTAGTTCTTAGGGAATAAGTACAATTACTTTGAATTTATGATGTAGGTATTTATGTTATGTTATGCTATGTTATGTTATGTTATGTTATGTTATGTTATGTTATGTTATTTAGTTATGTGTGTGTTGTATTCCTTTCCTCCCACCCGATGGAACATAAGCTACTAGAAGTTAGCAACTGGTTTGTTTGTTTTTTGTCTTTGTCTCTCCAGCTCCTAGTATAGTGCCTAGCAAATAGGAAGTGCTTAATAAATGCTTATTGAATTGAATTGAATTCTTCCTATACATAACAACCCATATTAAAACAGTGACCACATCCATACTCATGCTTTCTCTTTTCCAGGTTGAACATCTTCATTTATTTCAAGTGATCCTCATATAGGTCATACTCTAGCCTTCTTACCATCCTGGTCATATTTGTCTTGTTGATACTCTAACTCATCATTAGGGTTGGGCAAGAGGAAGAGGGGGTAGTTTCTGGTGGCTGAAATGTTTGTTACACATGTGCACACACACACACACACACACATACCCACAAAGGGTGATCAGAATTAAATTATTAAATTCTCTCATGTCTAATCAGGACCCAGCCTGTAGGGGGCAATGAGATAAATAAGATATATCTTTGGGACTATGGCCCTATTGGTCTTTCCTCTGGGGCAGGAGGAACAGAGACCTAAGTCCCTAGAATACCATGGAAACTTAGGGATATATATGGAGTAAAAGTCTATATTTGTCCTTCCTCCCAAAGTCAAATTAGGATGTCCTCATGCTGATTCTTGACTTGGGGTCTAACCTCATGTTTGGAGAGTCCTATCTCAGCTCAATATGTATAAAACACTGAACTAGTAACTAGAAACACAAAGATGAAAACCAACATTGGCCCTGACTTCCAATACCTTACATTCTACTAAGAGATTTATACCTCTAGTGGTGAACAAGTAAGTAAGTTATAAGACATAAGGTAGAATGTGATAGGGCAAAGGATAGAACCAATACTTGGAGTCAAAACAGAAAGCTAAACCTAAGGGAACTTCAGGAGAATTCCATAAAGAGGAAGAAAATCCTAGGCAAGAGTCTGGAAGGACCCCTTCGTCACATATGTTCTCTATATGGATTCATCACTTTATAAGTTACATTTGGGCCTACTTTTCCAGAGACCTTGAGTGTGCAAGGGGAGAATGTACTTCCAGTAATGGGTTTGGGGAGAGGGCACTGCTTTTGTAACTACTGTTCTAGTTAAACCTTCTTAGTAAATCCATTTTCTAAAAGCTCTACTGATTGATTGATTGATTGATTAATAATGTGGAACATACCAGGTGGAGGCTTGTGACAATACTGGAAATTCCATAACTCCTTGAACCTTGAGGAGAAAAGTAGTCATAATTTTCTGGGCACTCAAACTTCCAGTGTTGGTGCAAGTTAGTGAAATGATGCCAGAGGGGGAACTATATTTAAAGGAAATAATGCTTGATACTATAGCAGATGTTCATAACCTATTACCCACAAACTTGTTAATACTCTAAAATTGTATTTCTATATAATTGGCTTTCTTTGTAATGTATGTGTTTTACAATTTGAAAACTGCGTCTGAGAGGAGTCTGTAGCTTCTACCAGACTACCAAAGGGTCTGCAACACATCAAAAAAGGTTAAGAACTATAGGGATCAGAGCTGGATTAGCCAGTGAGCTCAGTCAATTTTGCACAGGGTCTCCAAATTAGCCTGAACCATTCTCCTACAGGTGAGAAATTTTACCTTTCTAGCCCAGGGTTCTTAAGGCAGGACTTCAGGAGTCAGAATGGAATCTCCTTTCTTGGATCCCCACTCCTTCAGAGCCCAGACTCACTTCCTAGGAGCTCTAGGGAAGCACAGCTAGCCAGTGAGGGCACTCACATTAGGTGTAGGAAGGACACAGGTCCTTCACACACACTTCTCAGTTTAGCAATAACAGAAAGATGGTGAAGTTGGACAGGTAAAAATGACTCGTTTCCAAATCCACAGTTCCAGGCTTCTGTAGATTTTCTAGGTATCACAGTGAGCTCAATCTAAGGGAGGAAGAGTTAGGGAGATCATTGAGATTCTGGTTCCTAGAAGGTACAAGGGATCTTAGGAAATCTTAATTCTGAATTGTTAGAGAAAATCACTGGAGAGAACTAAAAATAAAATTTAAAAATTTTTAAAAAGAAAAAATAAAAAGTTACTTCACTTTTCAAGACTTGCATCAATCTAAATTTCTAAGGTTCCTTCCAGTTTCCCATGTTTTAATAGTAACAGCTTCCACTTCTCTAGAGGCTTAAGGTTTTACAAAACCTTTTCTTCACAAGCCAAGGAATAGGAAAGGATAAGGATTATTGCATCTGCCACCCCCTCCCATTTTACAGAAGAGGAAACTGAGTCCCTAGGGTCACTCATAGAGGAAGTAATAGAGCCTGAATTTGATCTGAGGTTTTCTGGGGACAAGTTCAGGGCTTACCCCCTGACACCAGGACGTCTGTGCCCGGTGCTGCACTGCTCTAACAGACCAGAGTGGTGCACACCATGGTCAATGACCCTTCCCACATTTGGCTGTTGAGGTCCAGGCTGCCTCCTCACCCCAAGGGCTCCAGATCCCTCCCCATCAGTCAGCAGGAGGGTTCTGAGAGCCTTTGCACAGGGAGGGGCCTCTTGACTGAAGTTCCAAGAGCACATCAGAAAGGACAATGCATCTTTAAGCTGTTACAATGACTTCTCAATTCTTCATTTTCACTCGGGGAGGGAGTAGGCCCTGGGAAGTCAGGCAGGCGGCTGGCGGCTGGGGGTAGCTGTCTCCTGCCACAGGAAGTGTCTGTGCGGATTTGAACAGTAGGAAACCCAGGGGTGATAAATAGCTATTTCTAAGTAAATTTCATGCATTTGCCCTTTGGTTAAAGTCTCTCCTCTCAGCACTTTCCCTGTGCACACAGCCCGACTAATAACACTCCAGAGCAAGTGCTCTCCGCTGTGACAACTGATTGCACTTTGAAGCAGTAAATGGCTGATTTCATAATTGGTATAATTTTTCACAAGTACCTGAATGTCATATACAGAAGGAGTAAGCAACCTGGGCCCAGCCTGGCCGCTCTTCAATCTTGCACAAAATCAATAATACATTAACCCC